>NC_060276.1:73718225-73931092 GCF_021613505.1 Equus quagga
TGGGGGTGTGCGTGTGTGTTGGTTTTTTTTTCTCCCTTTTTTTCTTTGGACTGTTTTGGTTGGTGGGTGGGGGGGGGGGGGGGGGGGGGGGCAGGGGGAGGGACAAGTGTGGAAAAGCCCCACGTCATAAAACCTTGAGCAATTTAAAAGAGAGATGGTAGAAGCATATACTTGTTGAAAACTTGGTGTTTCTGAAGGACAGGAAAGGCAAGAATCACTTGGCAATAAGGCCGGAATACAGCAACGTGGCAACCAAAGCTCAGCACACCCCCAAAGAACTGGGCCCCCCACCCCTCCTCCAGGGATTCTCAGCCCTTCTCAAGGCTACTAGTCACTACCTCAGCTCTACAAGGCTCAGGTAGTCCTAGGGAGAAGGGTCGGGAGCACTGCTCAGCCTAGGCCAGCGAAACAAGCCACTTGGCTTAAGGGACTCAAGCCAGAGGGGTCACCAGGCCTTCCGGAGCAAGGGAAGGGCCCCAGCAGCCATTTGTCATGACTTGCACAAAAGCAAGCAGGGCTCATTATTCAGGCACACCCCTCCCCCGTCCCCCCCTCCTGGGCATCCGGCCCTCCTAGGCCCTACTCCCAGGAGGCTTCTGCTCTTCTCACAACAGCCAGTGGAGTGGAGACCAATCCTAGAAGCTACCACCACTCTGCAAAGGCGTGGCCCCACAGGAGAGAATCCACACATCACAGAACAGTCCGGCGGGGATAAGAGACACAGAGCCATTAAGTAATGGGAAGGGCAGGGATTTGGTGAGTGGAGAGGAGGAACTAGTCTTCTCCCCTAGGAAGTAGAGCCGACCTCTCCTAAGTCTGGCGCCTAGTGAAATGTTAGCACTCCTTGGTTAAAGCAAGCAGCTTGGATGAGTCCCTCCACAACTTTCTCCTCCTATCCTAGTGAGAAACAGCTGGAGCCGCCTGCGGAGGCTGTGGGAAAGGTGAGTGGGGGTGCGGGATCCGCCCTGAGCAGCTCCCTCCCTCCTCCGTGCTTCTTGGTTCCCATGGCCCCTCCAGGACAGTGACAGCCTTCCCCCAGAAAGGCGCCAATTCCTGGACTGGGGGAAGTGTTCTCCTCCGGACCAGAGTCCTCTCCCCTGTGCCCATGACCCGTCAGGGGCAAGAGGAGAGCTCCGGCTCCCGAGGAAGCCTTCCCTACTCTCGCATCCCAGACGCAGGGAACTGGAATTTGAGAAAGAGGCCGGCCCCGCCCCGTCCACACTTCTACCCAGAGACTCCCTCACCCACGAGGGAGCGCCAGACCAGTACTGCACTCACGCCCCTCCCCACACCAGGCCTCAGCGGAGGGCGCGGCGTCCCGAGCCAGCGGGTGGCTGGCCAAGCCCCCAGCCATCAGCAAGGGGCTACAAGGGTCAACTAGAAGCCCCGGGCCCGGCAGCACCCACCCCCAGCACTCACCGTCTTGGGCATGGTGGCTGCAAAGGCAGTGGAGTTGGCGAAGTTTGGCTGGTTGCTGTCGGGCAGCGGTGAGCACGCAGTACACACGGCTTGGACTCCGGGGGCTGGGGACACGGATCGGGTCCCTCGCTAGCGTCGGGGCGACTGCTCGGCTTCCTGCTAACGGACCACGACTTCACAAACCCCACCCAGGAAAGAGCCGCCCCCGTCGCGCCACCCGCTCCTTTATGTGGCTGGGCTTCTGCGCCGCTCCCCGCCCTCGCGCCCGCCTCCTTGCCGGCCGCCAGCCTCGCCCCGCCCAGCCCAGCCCCGCCCAGCCCAGCCCAGCCCCGCCCAGCCCAGCTCAGCTTCAGCTCAGCCAGGCCACACCAGCCACGTGGGGGCCGGCCTGGGCCTGGGCGCGCCAAAGGAGCTTCCACCCCTGACCCAGGCCCACCCTGACCGTCTCCCACCCCCTTCACAGCCCCTAGCCCTCCCAGCCATCCAGCCCCACTCCCAAGCAAGGCCAGACCCTGGGCTGCATGCTGGCAAAGGTTTAAGCAGCCCCAGTCAGCAACTTTCCACTGATGGGGAGCTCACTATCTATTAAAACAGGCCGTTCCCTCTCAAGACAGCTCTGACTCTTAGAAAGTTCTTCCCGTGTGTATCTGAACTACTTTTCTCTGTGGCTTCTGCCCGTGGATCTCAGCTCTGCTGCCAGGGCTACAGGAATCCCCTGCTGTCCCTAACAACTCCTCAAAGGTCTGAAGATCTGATGTCCCCCTGAAACTTTACTTCTCGTGGCTACAGTGCCTCAGGTCCTCCAGCATTTCATCCGTTCTCTTCTGTAGGACTCTATATCCCTTTTCCCACCAAATTTCTTCCCCATCCTTGCTCAACCCTTATTTTCATCAGGATTGGGCTCCTTTTCCCCATATCTGTACTCTGCTCACTTTCCTTCCTTCAAATCCCAGTCTCCATCTTCTTCAAATTAGTGCCCTCATCCTTTAGCCCCTCCACCAACACATTCACTCATTTATGTGATTCACTTTTCGATAAGGCTATAATTCCCCCAGGTTAGATGTACCCCCAGTCCACTCCCTTGGGATGTGTCTGCCGGCACCCTTTCTACTTCTTGTCAGGGCCACAGAATTCCAGAATAGCAATATTCTAGACTGTAGCAGTTATCTGTTAAGTTTGAGTTTTCGTTTGAAAGTGACTGGCCATAGTCCTTTTTTCTCCTATCCACTAGCAACTGTGCAGAGGCATGATCGGAGCATCCTTTGTGAGATAGGGGACCACATACCTCAGGGATGATGAGCCAACTTGGGGCAGTGAAAAGGATATTTGAGAGGGGTGATCTAGACACCTGGCTCTGATCACCATAGCTTTGCCATTAACTTACCCTGTGACCAGTATGTGGGTTTGGTAAGTCCCTTCCCCTCTCTGGGCTTGAGTTTCCCTTCTGTAACAAGAAAGGGTTGGACTCCTGGGCTTCCAAGGTTCTTTCCCACTCTGACATTATAAAAGGATAAGAAAGGAAGTAGACTCCCTAGGACAATAGATGAGTGTAGCAGGGTTGCATAAGGACTAGCCTTCCATTTGCACTCAGCAATGAGCAGTCCTGCTCCCTGTCATCTGCTTTCCTAGCTCAACAGTGTCCATGAGTCAGTGTGCCTCAGTTTCTCTCACTGCTGCCAAGATTCATTGATGTGTGCTAGGGTAAACAAAGGTGCCTACCCAACCCATTTACTCGAGCTGAGCAGTTGGCTCGAGGAATAGCAGCACTCCCCAGAAAGCCTTAGCAGCAAGGGTAGCAATGGATGCCAATCATGTTCCTTGACATTGCTATGGTCCTTTTCTCCAAGAAGTTCAAAGAACTCAGTGATTTCCTCATTCCTGTTCTCCTAGGGTCCAAAGGGGCCTGAAACTAGGATAAGTGCCTAAAGGGGGAGGGAAAGTTGCTTAGAGACTCCAACTTTCATTATCTATTCTGGAAAGTGGAAAGCCCCTGTGTGTCATTCCCATGTGTCCATGCCAGTATCTTCCTCCCCCCAACAAACACACAAGAGAGCTGGTTAGGGAGTGTCAGTTAGAGATGAATGCACTATTTAAAAGGGAAAAGGGGCACAGGAGTCCAAGTGAAGAAAGGGAGGTTAGAGGGTGGGGAAGCTAAGGAAGTTGATGGAAAGAGAGGCCAAGAGAGGATGGGTTTAGCCCCCTGGGGAGGAGAAGAGTGGAAAATGGTAGGAAAGCATAGACTATCAGAGGTGGCTTAGTCCAGCCCCCATTCAAGTCAAGAGAACTGAGGATCAGGAAGAGGAAAGGACTTACCCAAGATCTGGCAACCAGTGTGGAGAATGGATTCAGGGAGTAATAGAGAAGACGAAGAGCTCAGTTAAACTGTTGCGATTATACAAGCAAGACATTTTGAAGGCTAGAACCAGGGAAGTAGCGCCAACCCTCCCCTCCCCACCCCCCAGCAGACAGCAGCTGATTATGGTGATTATGGTCAAGCTGCTGGGCATTGCTTGAAGGTTAGACATCAAACCCCTGACTAGCATGGACCCATCTCAATTAGCCCCCTGTCTCCAGAGCAGAGCAGAGGCAGCTGAGCTGCTCTCTTGTTCTTCAAGTTGGCCAGCGAAACACTCCTTTGTTTCCTACCACTTTGTAAAACACTTTATGCCTATATGGCCACAACTTCTGATACCACCCCCTACCCCCTACCCCCTACCCCCTACCATGATCACATGTGAATTGAGAGTTAGCTCAATCTTTCTGGGGCCAGAGTAATCCCCACAATTAGGTTAACATATGATGAAGTTTATCCCAGTGTTTGTAGAGAGAAGACAAGGGAATAAGGGTTAAGCATTCCCACATGTGTTGGCTACCCTGGATGAGGGAAGTAGGAAGTATGAAGACACTTGTGTTTTTAGAAGAGCTGAATTTGGAAAGTTCAGGGAAAAACAGGCAAGTATTTTTCAAGCAGTAAAGCTAGGTGAGGGCCAATATGCACAAGAGTTGTACAGGGACATTCTGGAGCTGGAGTCCAAGGAAGCTGGAAGCATCTGAGTCAGGGGTTAAGAGATGCAAGAGGAGATTTGACCTGGGCTTTGGGCCAAACATGGGGTCTAGATGGAAAGGCTCAGGATTCCTAGGGGGCTTGGACTGTTCTGGAACTGCAGTAAGTCTTGATGTCAAAGCCAAGGGAATGGCAAGCAGGAACTGCATAAAGCTGATTTATGTGAAAGCCTATACCAAGCTCAAGAGAGAAATGAGATTGGACTTGTAATCACCTCCCACCCAAGATCTAAGTTCACTGCAATAAAGAACCTTCTGCATTCTAATTGTCGTTCCTTCTTAGGAGGACACAATAGTGCAGGAGAGGTAATACCAGAGAAGAACTAGGTAGGAAACAATCTTGAATCCCAGGGATAATTTGGATAAAGAAGCACCCCCACCCCAATCCTTGGGATGGTAGCAGTTGAAAGTTCCCTATCACTCAGAACTTTCTGAGGGCTCCTTTTCATTTTCTTCACTGTTGGAAAGTCCTTATTTACATTTAAATTAGATATCTTTTGCTTCACTCAGCACAATTTGCTCTTGGCTGATGCTTCGGGAAGGAATTAACTAAGCCTCTGAGGTTGCTCTTCTCCTTTATTCATAGAAGAGAAATGTGGCAGAGAGATGAGGACAAACATCAGCTTGAGGCCACACATTCTGAGGCTTTCTCTCTTCCTTCCCCTGGGCCAGTAGCCCAAGCACTAAGCTAGCTGTGCCCTTTACACAAACACGAAAATAGGCAGAAGAATATACTTCTGTCTCCTCAAAGGGAAGAGGTCTTCTCTGATGCGAGCTCGGGGAGCCAAGGAGTGAAAAGAAAGATTTCTTGGACTCTCAAGGTCTGGCAGTAGTGCTCTTTTATTTAGAGAATAGCACAGGGACAGGACCCATGGGCAGTGAAGAACTGCTGGCATGTTGACAGGACCCACCGTCAGTAAAGAGCTGCAATGGGTTGAAGGTAAGGCTAAATTTATAAGGCATAGGCATGTGAATTATTTCTTTACAAGACAAAGGAAAGATCATGAAAAAAATCATTAAAATGATATCAGTGCAGGGGGGTCTGGTTATTGGGTGGTCCAATAACTTTGGATAGGAATCAGGTCAGATGAGGTCAGGACATCCTATGCTTCCCCGAGGATGATATAGATCGGTATATAGGACAGGACGCCTTGGACTTCTCTCCCTGGGGCAGCCTTGATCCTCATCATTCTTGGTACAATATGGTGAAAGTACAAATTGAAGCAGTAGGGAAATCTTGCTTTTAACCATCTTCAATCTTCCACCCATTTCTTGGGAACAAAAGCTAGGGTTTGGGTGAAAGGGAGAAGATAACATTAATGAGGTACTTATCATGTGCTAAGTGGTGGAGAGACCATTTCAATATCTAACGAGAACCTTGAGAGGTAGAAATGAGGAAATTGAGGCTCTGAGGAATGAAATGACTTATGCAAAAGTCACATGGTTTGTTGATGGTGGGACAGGGATTCGGGCCCAGGTCTTGTGAGTCCAAAGTCCACCTTCTTTCCACCAACCTGACCTGTGAGCTTCTCAGTCCCCAGCTGTAACCAGACAAACCTGAGGAAGGAGATGCCTTTTAAGATTCGTATCACCCCTGCGTCTCAGTGGTCAGACTAGACAGCTTGAAATAGCGGGTGCGTAATAACAAACAGCAGTGATACGGCGTCTTGCCAGTATCAAGTGCCTGGGAATATTTATTATTAATCATACTAATGGGCCACAGTGGGAGAGAAGAGAGTTTCCTCTCTGGCTTTTCCTCCAATAAGGCTGAAAGCTTTTCAAGAGTTTCCCCCATCCAGCCAGTATCAATTCAATTTGAGCCAGTGTCCTCTTGGAATATGAAAGCCCTACAGAAAGGGTCTCCCAGCCCGGACCCCAGTAACCAGCAACCAATGACCAGAGACCACACAGATGTGGCCAGTCTGCCTGCAGGGCCCAGAGAGAAAACAGCCCACTGAGCATATGGCCCCTCCATGAGCGGCCCACAGTTCAAACTCAATACACCTAGAAGGAAACCATCCATCTGTCCACCCCACCCATGACTCCCACAGTGACCAGGTGCCTGCTAGGTGCCTGGTTCTACGTGAGGCTCTGCGAGGGGTGCTCACCCTCTGCCTCCCCAGGAGCTCTCCTTCCCAACGGCTCTGTATCTCTTGGTGGTTTTGCTGTTAGCACCGTCCTTTGTGTGCACCATGTCATCACCTTTAACTCTCCTCTGCCTAACCCCTGTCATCTGGCCACCAAGCCCTGTTCTTTGTCTGTCTGTCCTTCACAGCTTCCCTCCCACCCACCTCCACTGCCAGTGCCCTAGGTCAGCCCTGACCAACTCTTCCTGGTCTCCCTACCTCCAGGCTGCCCCATCCAGGCCATCCTCCACATGGCCACCCTCCACACGGACACCATGGTGATCTTCAGAAACGCAGCCTTCACCTGCGCTCAGAGTTGTCAAGTGACCCCCTCTGCCCGACACACACTTAACCTTTGCAGCTTTTGCTTCCTCCCACAGCTCCTCAGCGCAACACTTCCCTTTGAGCCAGGCTACTCCCACCATGTGCACACAGCACGGTGTGCTCACTCTTGTCTCTGCACAAAGCCCTCTCTTGATCTCTCCTGCCCTCCTTTGCTCTCTGCCTCCCCCCAGCTCCTGTACTGCCTGAGGTCTGCAGTGCTCATCTGGCCTCCTTCCCACATCCTGCTTTGTCTTGTCACTTGCTGCTTTTTGTTTTTTCCCTTTTCCTCCATCCCAGTCTGAGCTGTAGTTGCTCCTGGAAAGGGATCAGACTGTGTTCCACGCAGAAGGAGCCCAGCACACTTCCAGGCATGTCTTTAGAGCTCAGGACAAGTTGTTCAGCTAGGCCAGAGGAAGAGAGGGATCTGCCATTCTCATGTCAAGCCCTGTGGGTCTATCAACTTGTATTATGTCCAGTTCTCTCAGAGCCCAAGTTCCCTCTTACATTGCCTCAATTCTCTGGTTAGGAGACAAGACCAATGGAACAGAGCCTCCTAGTCCTATTTCATTACTCCTTCTCCTCCAACTCACAACTCACTGTCTCTCTCTCTCTTTCTCTCTGTCACTTCCTGTGTGTGTCTATGTTTGTGTGTGTGCCAGCTCTGCTGCCAGTCTACCTTAGAGAAACATTCTACTGTGCACAAAGAGGTATTTACAAGGATGTTCACTGCAATACTATAATAATTAAGGGAAACAACCTAAACATCCATCACTAGGGGATTGATTATATACATTATGGTATATCCATACAACGGGATGCTGTTCAGCCTTTTAAAAGCATGAACTACCATGAAAAGCACTTTTTTAATCTACTATGGAGTCACAGAACAATATGAATAGTATGATACCACTTATGAATTAAAATGCCATGTCTTTGTACACATTTGTAAGTCCCCAGAAAAGGGGAAAGATGCGCAACAAACTGATATCAGTTGTTATCTCTGGAGAGGGGACTGGGATTAGAGAGGAGAGAAAAGGGAGAATTTTTACTTCTTAATGTATATATTTCTGTATTATTTATTTTTTTTAAATAAGGCTGAATTACTTTTGCAATTATATAAAATGTTTTAAAAAAAGAAATATGAGTAGGAGAAGGAAGAATAGGAATAAGAGATGGTAAAGGAGAAAAAAGGAGGAAAAAGGAATCTGGGAGAGAATGTAGATAGGTTGGGCAACAAAATCAGGATCCAAAGTTTATGGCAAGCCCAAATGATGGTAAAGCTTAAAAGTAGAACAAATGTAAAGATTGTGCTTGAGTCCAAATAGTCAACCTCATGAAGAAAATATGAGAAAGATGTGACTTAGCAGTAGCATGGCTAAAAAGACCTCTGAGGTTTTACTTGATAATAAACTCCGTAGATGTTAGCAGTGACCTGTGGCTGCTAGGAGACTTAATTCAAACCTAGAGAGCTAACATCTAGGATGAAGGGGCAGTCCTGCCTTCTTTCCTGGTCAGACCACATTTGAAGGACTATATCCTGCTGTGTTCCCCCCTTTAAGGGGGAGACACAACACTGGGGTATAGCCATAGGAGAGTGAGCTAGCTGAGGATGGGACTGGGATCTAGGACACATGAGGAACAAGTGGAGGATATGAGGTTGTTTGAGAAGATTCAGGGGGATGCTGTCTATGTCTTTGACTTCTGAATGGCCACCTTAAGAAAGAGGGAACAGATGGTCTTTATATGACCCCAAAGGGCAGATCTGAGAGAAAACTATAATAGGATGCAAGGAAGAAGTTCCTAATGGTCATATCTGTCCAAAACTGGAGAGAGTCACTCAATGAGTATGGAAGTCATAATTGGAGGTGTGTGAGCAAAGGCTGGATGATCCCACACTCTGAGATGTTGAAGAGGAGATTCCTATACTCTGAGTCTATGAAACCAATATGGTAACAACCCTTAAGTGAAAACAAGGCCACTTTAAAATCATTATCTCATTCACTCCTACGAAGAACTTAGGTACAGAGTAGGTATCAATCTTTATTTTCTAGATGAGGTAACTGAGGTTCAAAGAAGTGAGATCACTTGGCCATGATCATACTATAAGTGGGGACTTGAAATTAAGTCACTTGACTTTATTATTCATCCAGCCATTCATTTTATTCATTCAGAAAATGTGTGTGTGTGTGTGTGTGTGTGGTATGTGCTTACTATATGCAAGGCACTGTACTAGGCCCCAGGGATACAGACATGAAAAGATAGAAGTCCCTACTCTCACAGAGCTCACTGGCTGGTGGGAGAGACAAAAAAGAAACGTATTATGGAAATGTGTTCTTTCCACCACTCCCCACATCCTAAGTGTTGAGCTATGGGGATCAAAGGCTTCATCTCAGCAAGGCTAATTGAAATCATTGGCCCAGCGTGGAAAGCTCCCATTTCCAACACTCTGAAAAAGCAGCCCATAGGAGAATGGACAAGAGACAGAAGGGAGGATGACTCAGGGGTTTGAGCAGACCCCTCCCCCTATTACTGAGACCTCCATAAGAACACTGTTCAACACCTTCTGCTGTTGGCTAGAGGTGTATATGCTTTATTCATATGCATATGCATTTATGTATATGCAGCAAGATAGCTGCATGATTTTTTGGTATGTGTATGATGGAGAGAAAGTGCCATTTGGAATGCAGCATGAGACAGTATAAAGAGCACTGAATTTGAAACCAGAAAACCTGGTCTTAGTCTCAGTTTTGCCATTTACTAGTTTGATAAATTTAGACAAATCAATTGATTAACCCCAAGCCTCAGTTTTCTCATCTGTAAAAATTGAGGTAATAATAATTGATACTTCCCAGGATTGTTGTTAGAAGGATATATAAGGTTGAACATGAGAAGTCTTTTTGCAACCCATAAAGTACTTGCATATGGAGAAAGGATGATCATACCTATGTGTATTTGGGGTGGAAATGTAGATCCCAGGGTCTTCCTGGGCCCAGATATGCCTCTGTTTGGCCATACATATATTGTTTATATGCTCCCATGCTTGCCTTTTTATGTGTCCATTTACATGTGTGTGTGTTGATGGGCCTAATGTGTATTTCCAAGTCGCAGATATGTGGATTCATTTTCCTGAAATACTTTTTCTCATTCCTTAACCCCTAGACTCAGACCAGAACATATTCTTTTATCTGAGAAATGCAGGTCTCAAACATCCCTAACTATGTTTTGAGAGCCCTTCTCCTTCTTCCACCCCCCCACCCCCCGCCAAAGGAATTTCACCTTTGTTCAACCCAGCCATGCGTGTACATGCAGATGAGAGCCCATATGCAGATGTATCTCAGCAGGAAAAATGCAGGGCCTTCCTCTGGGTTCGACGTGCCCCTCAGAACCAACCACATCATGTGTTCGTGGACCTCCCCAGTAGCTCCAGAGGAAGTGCTGCTGGCTGGTGGGTATAATGCCTCAGTGGAAGAGGAGGAGCTGTTCTCCACTTCCCCTCACACACATACCACTCCCTGACTCCCTCAGCCTCTACTTTTCCAAGGCTTTGGGATTGGGGGCCAAGAGGTCTGGCTCTGCTTTCCTCAGATCAACAAAGCCTTAAATGTGCTGCCAGATGACTGGATCCAAAGATATCCAGCCAATTATTCTGAGTGTCAGAATGTTTGAAAGAAAAGAGAGAGCCCTGTATTTAACTTATGGAAACACTGAATCTTAGAGCTAGCCTGGACCTTCATCACTGCCTAACCCCACCTCTGCCATAGGTGAAAGGGTGAATACAGAAATCAGAATCCTAGAATATCACACATTTAACATCATCTAGGCTACATGTCTCTGTTTTATATGTGAGGAAACTAAGGCCAAAAGAAGCAAATGGACTTGCTCAGGGAAAAACCTAGCTCTCCTGACTCTCAGGCCAGTGTTCTTTCTGCTGGGTCTCCAGATTCAAGAGCAATAAGGATCAAGCAAGTCAGTGAAAAAGAGAGATGGTCCTATAGTTCTGTTGCTTTGGGGATATCTCCTGAAAATAGAAGCTAAGTGGTTCTTAGGGAGGGGAATACAGGTACAGAGACTGGCTGGTAGGTCTCTCTGCTGAGAGCAAACCTTGACAGAGTACCTACTATGGCTCAGGGCAGGATCTGAGATGCAGGAAAAAGGCAGGCTTCTCTTGTCCAACAACTGATCTGGAAACTGAGGAGGTCTTGTTCCTTCTGCAGACAAGAGTTCCAGATCTCCAACAAAAGCTCCTGAAGTCAAAGGTTGTGGTTTGCATTCTCTCCTCACCTCCCAGAAACTTCCCCAATTCTAGGCATCATGATTGATGATGCTTGCCATAGAGATGAGATCATCCTGGCTTCCTGGGCAAAGGCCTCTATCTGGATCCACCCACTAGCTGGCTCTGTCCCTGTGCTACAAGTGCACCAGCCCTCTGGTGCTCCACATTTTGGTTGTCTCCAATCTTCTGGGGAGCTGGATCAGCACAGTACACCCAGGGGTTATGGGGTTGCCTGCTGGTTTAGTGGCAACTGCTTCCCATCCCTAAGGCTCTGACCTCATAGACTATATGGGGAATGGAAGTGGAGGTAATGAAACCCCTTCACCTCATCTCATTTACTCCTTTATCATCTCATTTACTTCTACAAGGTGTTCCGCTCCTATCTGCGCTCTCCCACTCCCTAGACAAGGCTGAACGTGGACTGCTTCCACTTCCTGTTCAGTACCATACTTTTTCCCACTTTAAGATCTTTGCAGATGCTGGTCCTTCCTCTTGGTACACTCTTCCTGGAACACTCTTACTCTGGCTATCTGCATGGCTGGCTCCTTCCCTTCCTTTCAGTCTCAGCTTAAATATAACTCCTTTCCTTGCCCATTCTTTTTAAAATAGAATGCCCTCTACCCGTCCCCCCACAAAAAAAGCCCTTTAATCTCAATTTCAGAGATTTTTTTCCTTCACAGTACTTGCTATAGTTTGCAATAATGTATTTTATCTATGTATTTACTTGTTTAATGTCTACCTCCCTGCAATGGATAGAATGACAGAATAATGCACCCCCCCAAAGGTGTCCACATCCTAATCCCCAGAACCTGTGAATATGTTATATTACATGACAAAGAGGAATTAAGGTTTCAGGTGGAATTAAAATTGCTAATCAGCTAACCTTGAAATGAGGAGATTATCCTGGATTATCCGGGTGAACCCAGTGTCATCACATGGTTCCTTATAAGTAGATGAGTGGAAAAAGGAGGCATGAAAGGAGATCAGAATGATGTGATGAGGATTCAACCTGCCATTGCTGACTTTGAAGATGGGGGACTCAAGAAACTGGAAAAGTCAAGGAAGTGGATTCTCTCCTAGAGTCTCTGGAAAGAATGCAGCCCTCCTGACCCGTTTTAGACTTCTGACCTCCAGAACTGTAAGAAATAAATTAGTGTTGCTTTAAGCCACTAAGTTTGTAGTAATTTGTTACAGTAGCCATAGAAAACTATTATACTCCCCATTTGACCATGATTTTGATGAGGGCAGAAACTATGTTCTGCTCGCTATTGTAGCCCCAGCATGCAGTATAGTGCCTGGCACAGAGTAGGATATCAATTAATATTGATTCATTTTAGATAAATGAATGAAACCTGAGCATGCCTTACATATAATCCCTCCATAATGTCCCTAAGTGTGCGGTGGTCTTCCACGTAAGGGGCTGAGTCCAAAAGAGGCCAATACCTTCTCAGCCAGTGCTTGGTAGGAGAAAGAAGCTAGAAGCCTTGGAACACCTACATCTTTTATTTCTCAAAAAAAAGAGCCCTGTGGACTCTATATCAAGCCACTTGTCTGTCCACACAGCAATGTACAGGTGTTCTTTTTCACACTTCCATATATACAGATGCTGATTTACATCCAAGAACCTTTTCTGGAGCATCTACTATGTCCCATGTGCAATGTTAGGAGCTTGCTCATATGTTATTTGTGGATAGTGGTGGTGATGGTCTGTTTTCCCACATGTTATGTCTTATTATCTCATTTACTCCTTGCTTTGTCAAGGTGGAGATTCCTAGCCCTCCTATGAAAAGGCTCAGGGAAGTTATGAGCTCAGCCCAAGGCCACACAACTAGTGAGTATAAGAGCTGGAACTAGAATCCAGCTCTTCAGACACCAAACCCAGTAATAATTTTGTTTTTTAAACTACCACCTACTTCTACTGCTCCCTTACACACAATCTCCCATACACTGGACCTATCTTCTTTCTTCCCTTAGACCACATCCTGAACATTCCACCTTCTCCCTCCTGAAGTGATATACCCTGCCTTTTAGCAGCCACTTCGTCTCTACTTTCCTCCTAGTGAGAGGAAGCAGTAAGCTGAGTAGAAAAGTCATAGGATTTGGCATCCCAGCCTAGGTTTGAGTGCTCACTTGGCGACTTATGGACAGTGTGATCTTTAGCACTCTCTCCTCATCTACAGGATGAGGCCCTACCTTTCATTTCCAGCCTCATCTCTCTCTTTGATTTTTTCCTTTTTTTCCTCCCCTAAACCCCGGCACATAACTGTATATTCTAGCTATAAGTCCTTCTAGTTCTTCTATGTGAACCGCTGCTACAACATGGCTACTGACAGGTGAGTAGTGTGATTCTGTGCCCGGGAACTGAACTCAGGCTGCCAGAGCGGAGTTCACCGAACTTTAATCACTAGGCCATCAGGGCTGGTTCTCATCTCTCTCTTTCAATGTAGCTGGATTTATCTAGTCAGGCTGGTTGTCTTCATTTGCCCATGTCTACCCCTACCCCCCCCCACACACACAAACACTCAACAATAATAACTATGGTCAATAGTTACTGAGTGCTTATTGTGTGTCAGGCACCTTGCTAAGTACTTGATACACATTATTATCTCAGTTAGTCCTCACAACAACTTGAAATCATAGGTATTATTATCTCCAAGTTATAGATGAGGAAGCTGAAGCTAAGAGAGATTGAGTAACTTGACTAAAGTCATTGGCACCTGAACATGACAAGATATAAGCCCAGGTGCTCTGATACAGAACTCACACTTTTAACTACTAAGCTCACTCCATTATTCTATATTCACACACATACACACACACACACACGCACACCCTGGACATTTATACCTTAGAGACTTTCCTCTAGATACTCCTTCCTCCTGCAAAGTGGATATGGGGAGGAGGAGTAATAAAAGTGGCACATCAGACAGAAGGAACAGAAAGATCACAGAAATTTAGAGATCTGCAAGCAGATTGATGAGGCTGGAGCACTAGGTCATGTGGCAAAAAGGCTCTACCTCACAGATGCCTCCAACTCAACATTTTAAAAAACACTTCTGATCTTTCCTCTCAAACTTGTCCTCCTCTAGAAATCTAAGAGTCATCCTTAATATCTCCTTCTTCCTCACTCTCCCTCCCATTTCAGTCCATTGCCAAGTCCTATCGATAGGCCTCCTAAATAGCTCTCAAATCTGCCCACTTCTCTCCGTCTCCACAGCTACTACTTTGGTCTCAGCCAAATTGAATGGACAACTGCAGCAGGTTTCTAACTGATCTCCCCACATCCTTTGTGGCTCTGCTCCAATCTATTCTCCACAAAGCAGCCAGAGGAATCCTTTCAATATGCAAATCTGGTCATGTCACTCTCCAGCTTAAAAGCCTACAAGGGCTTCTTTCCTTTGCTCTTGTTATGAAGAATAGAATCTTTGTCATGGCCTTTAAAGGCCCTTTATGGTCTGGCTCCTGCTTACCTTTCCAGCCTCTTAACCAACCCTCCCTGTTGCTATTAGCATCCCAGCCAAACTGGCCTTCTTTCTGTTTCTAAAATATATCATGCTTTCTCCAATCCATCCCCCACAAAGATCTTTGCATCCTATTTATTCTGCAGGGGGAACATGCTTCCGTACCCCCACAATTTACCTAGTTAATGCCAACTCAATCCTTCCTTCAGATAAAATATCACATCTTTCTAAAACTTAGTCAAGCTCCCTGCCATATGTCCTCAGAGAACTAGCCAACCTTCCTCCAGAAAACTTACCACAGTTTGTAAGAATACATTTATTTGAGTCTTCAGTTGATTATTGTCTGTCTCCCCAAGTAGACCATAAGTTCCATGAGGGCAGGAACAGTGTCTATTTTTGATCAGTACTGAATACCAGTGCCTAGCACAGTGTTTGACACATAGTATAATTGGTACTCAATAAGTACAAATAAATGAGAAGTGGTAAGTTCACAAAGGGCCTTGCACCTCATGCTAGAGGCCTTTAATGTTATCCTTATGGCAATGAGGAACTACTGATGGTTTTAAAGCAGGGGAGTGACTTGATCAGGTTTTGCTTTTGGAAAGGATAATGTTGCAGGCCAGAAGAAGACAGATTGGAGGGGAAGAGATAGGATGTGGAATATAGAACTCAGTTTGGAAGGCATTGTAATAGTTCAGGCAAAAATAATGAGGATCTGGACTATTTTATGGCCTGTGGGCCATGTCTCAACTCATTTCACAAATGATCTGAGGTAACTTACCACAGAAAAGTAATAAAATTATGAAAATATAAAATTTTTAAATCAGAGTGGTAGATATCAGAATAGGAAGTCAAAACTGAGGAACCCTGTTGATGATGGTGAGAGAGAAGGAGAAATTAGTAAGAATAGAGCATAGACATGGAAATCACTAGAGCTCATACAGTTAAGCTGTGAATTTGGCTCTAAGCATCCTGGACTCCATGTGAAAGGGAGACATAATCAGTCACATAGTTTTCATTGTAGAAAAAGAAAAAGCCGATTCGTTCTTTAGTTCTGGACTAGGATGATAGTATTAGGAATGGAGAGAAAAGGACAAATGTTAAGATGAGCAGTCTCATCTTAACATTCCCTCCCCCATTCCTTGCCCTCCTTGACCCCACCATGCATTTCCTCTATGTTGCAACCACACCTAATCATCCCCAGGTAGGTTCAAAACTGTTTTCCTTTGAGCCTACTGTTCCCTCAGTTTTATTTTTTATTTTTTTCCCCTCAGTTTTATAGTCCTTCTCCACCTGACCAACACCTCATCCTCACAACCCAAGCCATATGTAATTTTCTCTGGGAAGCTGCTGCAACCCCAAGAGAAATTCCTTTCCTTCTCTGTGCTCCTGCTATGCTTCGGACACCCAACTCTCCCACTGTCCTATAATTACTTTGTCTGATTTCCCTGCTAGGCTATCAGCTAAGGAACATGCTTCAAGGAGGCTCCATGGGGGAGAGAGAAAGAGAAGAGAGAACCCTGTGCTATGCAGGCCTGAGAGTGGGAGAGGTCATTACGTGAAGCCCAGAAGACAGGTGGGGAAAACTTCCCCAAAGCAGATTGGAACAAGAACCAGAGCAGAGATCCTGTAGGATGCATTGCAAGGAGGCAGTACATGCCAGGAGTAGAGGGACCTTGTGCCCCTGGCTCCAGAGCAACCTTGGAAGCACACTCTGGGAGGAACGGTCTGAAGGCCTGCCAGCCTGGACCCAGAGTCTGCCTGACTCAGCCTAGACTCAGCCCAGACAGGGGAGGGTGGAGCTGAACCTCCACACAGGAGCTAGGCCTCCTCCCAGCCCCACATCCCAGGGATGAGTCAGGGCTAGGCGTCAACTCCATTACTTGGCAGTTTGGGCCAGGAAAGTGAGTGTTAGTCTTGTTCTGAGATTGAGGATAGCTCTAACTTTCGCATTGTTTTTGTTAATCCTTCTTTATTTGCCCTGGAGTTACAAGTGGTTAAAGAGAGCTAAATATCTGACCCAAGCTTAAAATCCTTCAGTGGTGTTCTGATATCTACAGGCTGAAGTCCAAACTCCTTAGCAGGGCATATTTGACCTGACTCATCTGTTCAGCTACCCATCATCCTGCTCTCTAGTCGTACCAACCAGTGGACTAGATTGGAAAGCCATGTTTTCTGAGTCCTCTGGGCCATTGGGCATGCTATTCTCACTGCCTAAAATGCCCTTTCCTTGCTGGCTCCCCCACCACCACGATTTACCTGAAGAACTATTAATTTTCTTCTAGTCTCAGCTCACCTCATCTGAGAGGTCATCCCTGACCATAGCCACTTTCCCAGGCTGAATTTGGTTCCCCTACCCTGAGCTCCTACAGTCCCTTCAGCTTCCTTTCTCTTTGTAATCAGACAGTGTTTGTGGGAGAAATTAAATACAATGCCCCCAGAAAGGACATATGGACTTATGAGAGTGAGGGAGGTGGTTGGGAAATATTGTATAACTCTGGAATGAAGGGTTTGGGCATCAAGGTGTGCTGAGTTTGAGTCCCAGCTCTGCTACTAATGAGCTGTATGGTCTTGGATCAGTTATTTTATCTCTCTAGGCCTCCATCTTTCCATCTATTTGATGGTGGTATTATAGTACTGAAAGGTATCAGTGGTCCCTTTCTGCTCTGATATCCTAGGATTTTTTAAATGTTGGAGGAAGAGGTAAATGAACCAATGGAAGAGTAGAAAAGGATAAATGAGAGTTAGCCTGCCACCACAAAGGATGTTACAGATTTAACTGGCAAGGATCCTGTGATCTTTTCAACCTGGCAGGTACTGTTTATTATTTATGACATACCATCCAGTAGTGTGTGCACTGCTTTACAGATCACTGAACCATATCACTAATGTTATTCCATTTTACAACAGTCAGTGAGAGAGGCAAAACAAGCATTTAAAGGCTATCCCTGTTTTACAGAGGGGAAAATTGAGGGAGAGAAAGCAGTGGTTATTCCATCAGTGCTCAAATATTTAAGGTTTAAATTCTTGCAGTCACCTTTTGTAGGGTGACCAACCTTTCCAGTTTGCCAAGGATGTGAGACTTTCAGTTTTAAAACCAGAAAAGTCCCAGGCAAACCAGAAAGTTTGGTCATCTACACAAGTAACTAGCCCCCCTGCTCCTAATCACCCTTGAGGCAAAGGGCTGTAGTTGGAGAGCAGAGGGGTAATACCATCTCTTCCCCATAGTCCTGCCCTATTGGGACCAGGAGGCTAATCTAGCCCTGTTTGTTCTCCTCCAAGCTGGATTACATCCGACTGGACTTCTCTTGGATTAGTGGTTCACTGCCCTGGCTGCAAGTTAGAATCACTTAGGGAGATTTGCAAAACTAACTATGCCTGGACCCCACCCTAGACCAATTAAATCAGAATCTTCTGGCTTGTGTGAAGTCTGGGCATCAGTATTTTTAAAAGCTCTCTGGCTGATTCTAATGTGCAGCTGGGCCTAGGAACTACTGAGTCTAGCTGTTCTAAGCTTTAACCATAGAGTAGGTTGGGCCCCTGGATAGAAAAACTACTCCCCAAAGGTCTGCTCCCCTTTTTTCCCTTCTCTGTCTCCCAGCATACAAAACTTCCTCTAGACACTTAGAAGAGGCCCTCTGCAGAAAGCAGAAGCCCTTCCCCACCCCTCCCCTTTTCCTGGCAGCTTAAGGTGATCCCCTTCCTGAAATTATTGGCATTTTTGCAAAGGAATTTTGGAAAGCATTCAATATTTGGAGGACAAAGCACTAATAGTGAAAAATCAGACATTGAGGAGGTCTCCTAAAACTGGGGGATTTGTCTAGGGCCTTTGGAGCCACACCAACTAGGTAACCGCCTACCTATCCAGCGGAATAATGGAGCCCATTTAAACTCTGATCCAGAAGGAGGGAAGAGCTGTGGGAGTTCCAATCTCCTTGCTGGAAGCCCTGCAGCTCCCACAGGTCAAATGCAATGGGAGAAGGGAGGGACTGGTGGGGCAGGGAGGCCAGGCAAGGGAAGAGATCTCTCTGAGGGGCTGGGGGTGGGAAGCCAGGCTGACTGTGGTCTTTGCTTTAACTCACTGCAGGTCCCACTAGGCTTTATTCCCAGGGGCCACTGTCCTTGCCTTTCCCATTAGCCCCAGGCAAGCAGTGCAGGTCCACAACATTTGTCAAGTCTGCGACTCAAAAACTAGAAGGGAAGTGACTTGGAGGGCATCTAACTGTTTCCTTGACCCTCTCTTCACAGACCTCCAGTGGTGAGACTCTTACTTCTCATACCTAGTTAGACAACCTACTCAATCACAAGAGAACTAGGGCATTTGAAAAGCTTCTTAAGCCAAAATTCATTTCCGTGGAATTTTTATCCTCTCTGGAAAGAGGTTCCAGCTCCTTCAACCATTTCCCTGAGTTAGGTCCACTCCCTCCTAGCCTACTTACTTCCTTCTGAACAGACTCCAGTTTGTCATTTGTCTGTGTGACCAATAACATGCCACGCCCAAAGCTGGACCCTGGAGAACTCTGTCCAATATAGAGATGAACGTATTCTAGAAATGATATTTCTATTAATATAGTCCACATACATACACACACAAACACACCAACCATAATTTACACTGTCTACATGCTGATATATAATCTGCTGTTTTCACTCAACTGTATTTCATAGGTATCTTTGTATGTCAACTGATATAAGTCTATTTCACCATTTTAAGTGGCTGCATAATGTTTCATTGCATGGATGTACCATAGTTTATTTAACTATTTAGCTATCAAAGGACATTTGGGTTGTTTTCAATTTTGTACGATCAAACATTGTAATGGATAACCTTATGCATATATCTCTACACACTGGTGGGTCAAAAGGTAAGCAAATTTTAAGTTTTGGTACATGTCACCAAACAATCCTCAGAGAGATTGTTCTAATTTCCATTTCCATGAAGAGTGCATGCAAGTGCTTTTATCCCCACATGCCCACAAGCACTGGGTATCAGTCATTTTAATCTTTGCTAATATGCTAGACCAAAAAAAAAATCCCCTTTGTCTTTGTTTCATTTATTTAATTACTAGTGAGGTTGAGCATCTTTTCACATTGTTAGTCATTTATATTTCTTCTTTTATAAACTATTGATTCACATCCTAGGTTCCATTTTTCATGAAGTGTTCTCTTTTTATTATTGATTTATAAAATTTCTTTATATTTTAAGGCTGTCAGGCCCTTGTATGTCAAATATCTTGCAAATATGTCCCCAGTTTGTCCTTTGTCTTTTGACTTTAATTTTTGCAACACAATTTTTTTTTAATTTTTATGTTATCAACCTTATCAATATTCATTTTGTTATTTCTGTCTTGTCCCGCCAAGGTTATAAAAATTTTAATCCATATTTACTTCTAATACATTTAGGCCCTCATTCCAGTTACTATACCTTTCCTCTTCCCTCTTCTACCCTCCATCAGAACTCACCATGTGGTACCAATTCTCCTCTGCTTCATGCTAGGTGACTGCTAGATTAGAGACCATAAACTGAGATATGCTAATAGTTGCCTATGAGTCCTCAAGCTCCCAGTTATGCTGTCCTGACATGTTGATAGGGAATTCTTGGAAGCAAGTGTTACCTCACAGGAATACTTCTCTCATGGTGTCATTTTGAGCACTAAGACAGGTAGGTAAAGGAAATGATTTGGAGGCAAGAGGTTCATGGAAGTAGGTGGTATAGTAGAAAGAATACCAGATTTAAAGTTAAACAAATCTGCATTTTGCATATCAGAACTAGCTGTGTGTTGTGGTCAATTCATATCCCCTCTCTCAGACCCAGTTTCCTCATCTATAAAATGAGAAGACTACCATGTATTCTTTATAGTTATTGCCTATTTGCTATCTTTGTCCTCTCCATCTAGTTTTGTTCACTGTTGCACTCCCAGCATCCAGCATAGCATCTGACAAACAGTAGGCACTCAGTAAATGTTTATCACCTGAATGAATGGACACATGGTAAAGTGTGTGCTGGCAAACAGTAAGCAGTATGTACAGTGGTTCCCCTGCTCTCCTTCCCTCTCAGAATCCCACCAGAGCAGGCCCAGCCATCAGCTGCTCCTCATGAAAGAAAACTCTTACATTTTTTCTCCCTCCAACCTCAGACAGTAAGGAACTGCCTCCTGCTCCCTGATTAAGAAAATGAGGTAGCCAAGAAACCCTGAACTAAGAAGGAGCTCAGGGCAAAGGGGAACTGCTCTCTATTTCCCTCAATTGGGCAGAGCAGGCTGACAAAGAGGCGACAATCTTCTCTGAGGGCTGTACACCATACCCCCATGCTAGCTTAGGAGCCGGGAGCCATGGAGTCTATAACCTTCCTACTTCTCGGAGAGCAAGTTTCCATGCTGGGAGATTCAGATTAGGGTCCTGGCTCTGCCATTTATTTATCCTGTAACCTTGGAAAATTCACTTTCACTTCTCCTTGTCTGTGAAAAATGGAGCTCATAATACTTGCCCTACCTCCCCATGAGAAGCAAATGAGATAACTAGAGGCCCACATATTTGTTATAGCACTCTGTGTGTGCACAGGTATTTCATTGCATCCTCACCACAACTCCACGTGGTGAGTATCATAATGCCTGTATAACAGGCTATGAAACTGAGACTCAAAAGGGTGAAGTAACTTGCCCAAGATCACACAGCTATGAAGTGCCAGAGTTGGATTCAAATTCAGGTCTGTCTGATTAAAGCTGCTCCTACTGAATGCCAGGCACTATGCTAGGCACTAGGAATACCATCATCAATAAGTCCTGGTTCCTCAGGGTACTTATATTTAGTAGGAGGGGCAGATGTGTAAATAGATGATCAAGGCGTAGGGTGATAAATACAATGTCAGAGAGACCATGGGAGAATGGAGAAGGGGTATCTAATCCAGCCTCGCAGAAGCAGAAAAAATGTTACCAAAAAATGGAGCTTGAGCTGAGACTTAAGAGTAAGCAAGAGTTCTCGACACAGACCAGTCAGGGGGAAACTCATGTGAGGCAGAGGGAACTGCATGTAGAGAAGCCAAAAGTGTGAGAGCACACATCAACCACAAAAAATCCTACAGTAATTAAAGCAGTTTGGTACCAAAAGAAAGAACAAACAAATCAGTTGATCAGAATAGAGTCTAGACACAGTCTCAAATACACAAGAGGATATATGGTTATCATCTGTTAATTTCATTCAATGAATATTTTATTGAAAACCTGTGATATGACCGACATTCTATTAGGTGCTAGGAGTACAGCTGTGGTAAAAAAAACCACTGCCCTTATGAACTTACATAACTTACATTCTAGCGGGAGAAACAGACAATAAACAAGTAAATCAGTCTAATATGTAATAAATTAGACGGTAATAAGTGCTAAATAATAAAACAGGGAAGGAAATTGGAGACGTGGGGCCAGTTGCAAATTTAGATAAGGGACATCAGTGAAGGCCTCACTGAGAAGGTGACAATTAAGCAGCAACGTGAAGAAACTGAGGAAACAAGCAGGATATCTGGGTAAAGAGCATTCCAAGCAGATGGATTAGCAAGAGCAAAGGTCCTGATGTGGGAGCTCAGATGTTCTAGGAACAATGAGGAGACCTTTATGGGTGGATCAGAATGAGAGGGGAAGAATAACAGGGAATTAGTTCAGAGAGAATGTCCAGTTAGCAGAATGTGGAGAATGGCAGAGAGTTTTGAAGAATCCAAAGGGAAATATTGCAAGTAAGAGAAGAATTCGGAAAGGTAAGCAGGGGCCCAATCACAAACAGGCTTAGGCATGTGTGTCAGGCTAAGGGCTTTTGGACTTTAACCAATAGGTACTGGGCAGCTAGTGAAGGCTTTAAGCAGAAGTGACACAATCAGAGCTGGCTCTCCACTCCCACCCCAACCCCAAAATATGATAGGTTCCTCTGGCCTATATGAAGGCTAGATTGCCCAAGGAGAATCTGGAAGCAGAAAAACCAAGCTATGGCAATAATCCATGCCAGAGACAGTAAACTAGGGGCAGAGGTGAAGGAGATGGATCTAAGAGACTGTTTTTTCTCCCTTCCTATTTAAGAGGTATTAATAGCACCCTCTCCAGTCTTCCCCACATATACATATTGAGGGAATATGACTAGCTGACCTCTAGGATCACTTCCAGCTAGGACACTTTGGGGTCTTGGGATTTGAGGCTCTTTATTCACCTCCTTCCAGCTCTCTAGCTGGCTCATCAACTGCTGCCAATACTTCCCTCTCTCTCCATGATGCCCCACTCTGGGGCAGTGTTACTATTGTTTTCTCAGGGCTGGTGGGAACTGAAGAAGAATAGAGGGAAGGCCTCAGTTCTTCTATCTTCAACGAATCCTCTGGCATCCTTGGCTGATGGAGGGGGTAGGAACATTCTGGGATATTTTGAAAGCTTCCAAAAATAGCCTCAAGGACTTAGTCAGAGAGCCTTGGACACTGACTGAACATTGGAACTCGCAGTCTTTGCCAAGTTCCCACCCCAGTCTCCATCCTCTTAATGAATAAGCTAGTTTTCCCTCCTTTCTTAGCTGTCTCCTTGGAGGACCCCGCCCAAGCCTGCAAAGTTCAAATTTAGCCCTAAGTCTCCATCCTTAACTCCTCTGGAGAGAGAGCCCAGGGTATAGCAGCTTATTCTCTTTAAAAGTCCTTGTGGGTTCTTAGATGGGAAAGAAAATAAGACAAAGATGAGGAGAGATTGAGACCAAGACACACGCCCACAGAGGTCAAGAAGCAAAGGAAGAGACACTGGGATATGAGGAAAATAAAGAAAGAAAGATAGAATGACAAGGAGAGAAACAGAAAGGATAAGAAAGGAAGAAACAGAGGAAAAAGGAGAAACAGAGTCTGAAAGACTAGAGCAAAGAAGGAGAGAGACAAAACCTCTCCTTTGGGGGTTGTAAGGACCAGTAAGGGAAAGCAAAGTGGTTTGGCTGAGAAGGTAAAGGAGTGGCTGGTCTGGTGGTAAGGCATTGGACCATATAGATTTAAGATCCAAATCTACCCCTGAAAAGCTGTGTGACATTGGCACTGACTTGACCTTTCTAAAACTCAGCCTCTTTAATAACACAGAACTAATACTTATCAGGCTGAAGTTTTCATGAGGTTTTAAGGAGAATAAGCTATTAGAAACTTTAAGTGTGAGAAGAGTTCCTATTATTACAAATAGCTTTAGAGAATGTCTGACCATTAAGGCTAACACTCCTGGTACAGATGAGACAATCGAGGCACTCTGTACTTTACTAGGTCGGGAACAGGAAGAAAGAGCAAGAAAGCCTGAGAGAAGCCTTGGGAAAAACAGGGGAAACTGGAGCAGGGAATTAAAGAATGGAAATCTGAGTTTATTGTCTTAATAAGATCTGAGATGTGATTAATTTTTTATGGCCATGTTTGGGGTTTGATGGGTGATAGAGAGCAAGTGTAAATATGTCTAGTATGTAAAGAGATTTTTATAACAGAAATCCTTGAAAAGGGAGCATTGCCAGTCCATCAGGGACCCAGGAAGTAGCCACCTCCTTGCCAACAGAAGTCTGGGAAGGAAGCCCTACAAGAGGAAAGGCATCATGAAGTCTCCAACCGGGCCAAATGTCACTCTTGGGGATTCCATGGCTCCCCAGTGCCTATGAGGTTAAGCCTAAGCTCCTTTTTGTAGTATGTAAGTCCTTGCCTTATCCCTCACCATCCCCTCCTCAGCCTCATCTCTGGCTTCACTCCACCCTATTCCCTGACCTACAGCCATATTAAACTTCTGGCCGCTGTGCCGTATATGTACTCTCTCCCTGAGATGTATCCATGTCACCTCTCTCTTTGCTTACCCAAGCTAACTTACTCTTCAAGTCTTAGCTAAAGATCACCTTTCCTGGGAAATCTTCCCTAACCATCCTCCATCCTCAGTCCTGGATCCCATAATTTCTGGTTCATGCTTCCTCCATTTAGCAACCTAGGTTGACATTATTTGTTTCCATGTCTTTGTCTTCCATAAGATAATGATTACTTTGAGAGTGCAGACCATCTATTCTCCATCTTTGTAATAAGAATCATAGCTAACATTTATCTAGCTGTACCAGACACTTTACACACATGAACTCTCACATGAACCCCATGGAGGTGGATACTATCAAATAGCTCAGGTCATACAATAAGGTATCATTATACACCCATCAGAATATCTAAAATAAAAAACAGTGACAACATGAAATTCTGATAATGGTATGAAGAAACTGAGTAACGCGTACATTGCTGGTGGGAATGCAAAATGGCGTAGCTCTGAAAACAGTTTGGCAGTTTCTTAAAAAACTAAAACTGTAACTACCATATGACACAGCAATTGTACTCTTCAGCATTTATCCCAGATAAATGAAGTTTTCTGTCCACACAAACACCTATACATGAATGTTCATAAAAGCTTTCTTCATAATATCCAAAAACTGGAAACTACCCAAATGTCCTTCGATGGGTGAATGGTTAAACAAACTGTGGTGCATCCATAACATGGAATAATATTCAGAAATAAAAAGGGAATAAACTATTAAGACACACAACAATTTGAACGGACCTCAAAAGAATTACACTGAGTGAACACAGTCAATCCCAAAAGTTACATATTGTAAAATTACATTCATATAACATTCTTGAAATGATAAAATTATGTATATGGAAAACAGATTAGTGGTTGCTGAGGGTTAAGGAGGGAGTTGGGGGCAGGTGACTGTGGCTATAATAGGAACATAAGAGATCCTTGTAGTGATGGAAATGTTCTGTATTTTGACTGTATTAATGTCAATATCCTGGTTGTGATATTGTACTACAGTTGTGCAAGATGTTATCATTACAGGTAACTGGGAAAAATTGCAGTGGATACCCCTGTGTTATTTCCTACAACTGCATGTGAATCTACCATTATCTCAAAATTGAGTTTATTTTTTTTAAAGAATGAAGTCCTGATACATGTTATGACATGGATGAACTATGCAAAAATTATACTAAGTGAAAAAAGTCAATAACAAAAGACCACACAGTGTATTGATCCATTTATATAAAATATTCAGAAAAGACAAATCCATAGAGACAGAAAGTAGACTAGTGGTTGCCTTCGGCTGGGAGAGGGGGACTCATGTGGGGATGAGAAGCAACTAATAAAGTATACAGGGTTTCTTTTCTTTATAGAAATGATGAAATTTTGAAGCATCCACTGTAATTTTTTTTTTTGTTTTTTCCTCTTTGCTGAGGAACATTTGCCCTGAGATAACATCTGCTGCCAATCTTCCTCTTTTTGTATGTGAGCCACCACCACAGCATGGCCACTAACAGATGAGTGGTGTAGGGCCATGCCTGGGAACTGAACCTGGGCTGGTGAAGTAGAGTACACTGAACTTAACCATTAGGCCACCAGGGCTAGCTCAGGGTTTCTTTTTATGGTGGTGAAAATGTCCTAAATTTTGATAATGGTTATCGTTGCACAACTCTGAATATACTAAAACCCACTTAATTGTACATTTTAAAAGGGTGAAGTTTATGGTATGTGAATTATATTTCAATAAAGCTATTATTTTAAAATGATAAATTCTGTAGCAAAATGGCAGAGTAGACAATTTCAAGCTCTCATTGCTCCACAGAAACATCAAAAAACAAGGAGAAACTTGTCTTTGAACCAACTTTTTTCAGAACTCTGGAAAACAGTCCAATGTTTACATCAGTCAAGTGAACACTAGGTCAAGACAAAAGGTAACTAAAAATGGTAAGAGAGCTTTGTGTGCATATACTTACCCTTGCTTCACCCCTTCGTGAGTATAGCAGCAGTCTTAAAGTGGTGGCAGCCCATGTTCCCAGTGAGGGCATTGGTCTTTGGTTCCAGAGAAAGCAGAGAAGACCTTATTTGCAACATTGTGTTTGTCTGTTCTAAGTTCTTTGGGAGCTATCTGAAGGACTAATGCAAGGAACTTGTCTCTATTTTGCCTAACTCAGAACTCAGACCACCCTAAACTTTCACATCAGGCTAAGTGCAAGCCTGGCTAAGTGTTGGATTGCCCCAGCACAGAGCCAATCTTCAAATACTGGGAGAGGTGTTGGGTTTTTTTTTTGAGGGAGTATGATGATTTTCTTTTGTTGTTGTTTGTTAATGTTTGTTTTTGTTTTTAGTTATTGGCATTCAAGGAAATATCTGTCAAAACACTGGCCAAACATGAACTAAAGGTGTAGAGACGTCAGATACCATACAGGACAAGGAATATGGTCTTTGCAAAAATAGTTTGAATACTTACTAAACATACAGACTACTACAGTCTTCAACAATCAACAAAATAGCAAGCCCTGAGGAAGGAGGAGAATCTGATTTCCAGTGTTACCACATTATAATATTCAAATGTCCTGTTTGTCTTGTGTATATCACAAGATATACAAAGAAATGGGAATGTATGGCCCATGCAAAGGAGTAAAATAAATGGACAGGAATCACCCCAGATAAAGTCTAGACATGAGACTTACTAGACAAAGACTTCAAAACAACTATATTAAATATGCTCAAAATGGTAAAGGAAAACATGGAGAAAGAACTAAAAAAAATCACGAAGAAGATGTATGAAAAAAATTTGAGTATCAATAAAGAGATAGAAATCATAAAAAATAACCAAGTGGAAATTCTGGAGCTAGAAAGTATAGTAACCAAAAGTAAAAATTCAACAGAGGGATTCAAAAGCATATTTAAGCAGGGAGAAGTAAGAATCAGTGAATGTGATGACAGGCCAATTGAAATTATCAAGTATAAGAAGCAGCAAGAAAAAAGAATAATTAAAACTGGGTAGAACCTAAGGGACCTGTGGTAAATTATCAAGTGGACCAACATACACATTATGGGAATCTTAGAGGGAGAAAAGAGAGACAAAGGGGAAGAAAGAATATATGAAGAAATAATAGCCCAAAACTTCCCAAATCTAATGAAATACATGAATCTATAAATCCAAAAACCTCAACAAATACCAACTAGAGTAAATTAAAAGAGATCCATATCAAAACACGTGATCAAACTGTTAAAAGACAGAGAATCTTGAAAGCAATAAGAGAGAAGTGATTCATCACGTACAAGAGATCCTGAATAAGATTAACAGCCAAGTAGTCATCAAAAACCGTTGAAGCCAGAAGACAATGGAATGATATATTTAAAGTGCTAAAAGAAAAAAACTGTAAACCAAGAATTCTATATCTGTCAAAACTTTTCTTCAAAACTAAGGATGAAATTGAGGCATTCCCAGATAAACAATAGCTGAGGGAATTCATTAACATTAGACCTGCCATACAAGAAATGCTAAAGAGAGTATTTTAGGTTGAGATGAAAGAACACTAGACAGTTAATAGAAGTCACATGAAGAAATAAGGATCTTTGACAAAGGTCTATAGATGGGTAAACAAAAGCCAAGATTTTTGTATTTTTTATTTTTAACTCCATTTTTTATTTCCTACATTATTGAAAAGACATATGCATAAAAATAATTTAAAAATCTATGTTATTGGGCACGCAACATATGAAGTTGTAATTTGTGAAAAGAATAACATAAATGGACTGAGCTGTACAGCAGCAGGGTGTTTGTAGGCTATTGAACTTAAGTTGGAACAATTCAAATTAGATTGTTATAAATTTAGGATGTTAAATATAATCCCCATGATAACCACAAAGAAAATAACTAAAGAATATACAGAGAAGGAAAAGAGAAGGGACTCAAATGGTTCACCTCAAAAAAAACCCAACTGAACACAAAACTAGATGGTAATGGAAAAAAGAAGACACAAAAAATGGATACAAAATACAAATAGCAAAAGGGTAAAGTAAATCTTTATCAGTAATTATTTTGAATTTAAATGGATTAAACTATTCAATCAAAAGAGAGAGATGGACACAATGGTTTGAAAAACATGACCCAACAATATGCTGTCTACAAGATCCTCACTTTATATCCAAAGATATAAATAGATTGAAAATGGAAGGGTGGAAAAAGATTTTCCATGCAAATAGTAACGAAAGGATAGTTGGGTGGCTATATGAATATCAGATAAAATAGACTTTAAGTTGAAATCTATTATGAGAGACAAAGAAGGAAATTATATATTGGTAAAGAGTCAATTCATCAAGAGCATATAATAGGGGCCAGCCCGGCGGCACAGTGGTTAAGTTCGCACATTCCGTTTCTTGGTGGCCCAGGGTTCGCTGGTTAGGATCCCAGGTGCAGACATGGCACCACTTGGCAAAAGCCATGCTGTGGTAGACATCCCCCATATAAAGCAGAGGAAGATGGGCATGGATGTTAGCTCAGGGCCAGTCTTCCTCAGCAAAAAGAGGAGGATTGGCAGTAATTAGCTCAGGGCTAATCTTCCTCAAAAACATAAAATAAAATAAAATAAATTAATTATTTAATTTAAAAAAAGAACATATAATAATTCTAAACATATACGCACAAAACAATTGAGCCCCCAAAATATGAGCAAACCTTGACAAAATTGAAGGGAGAAATAGACAAATGTACAAAAATAGTGGAAAACTCAATACCAAATATTGAAAGTGGGGTAGCACTTTCAATAATAAATAGAACATCTAGACAAAAGATAATAAAGAAATAGAGGATTTGAACAGCACTGTAAACAAGCTAGACTTAACAGACATATATAGAACACTCCACCCAACAGCAGCAGAATATACATTCTTCTCAAGTGCACATTGAGCATTCTTCAGGACAGACCATATGTTAAGTCACAAAATAAGTCCCAATAAGCTTTAAAAAGATTGAAATCATACAAAGTGTCTTCTCCAAACACAATGGAGTAAAGCCAGTAATCAATAACAAAAGGAAAATGGAAATGTCACAAATATGTGGAAATAAAACAACATACTCTTAAACAACCAATGAATCAAAGAATAAATCACAGGGGAAATTAGAATATACTTAAATGAAAATAAAAATACAACATACCAAAATTATTAGGATGAAGTGAAGACAGTGGTCAGAGGGAAATTTATAGGTGTCAATACCTACCTATAAAAGAAGACAGATCTCAAATCAATACCCTATCTTTATACTTCAAGGAACCATAAAAAGAAGAGCATACTAAACCCAAGCTAGTAGAAGGAATGATAAAGATTAGAATGGAGATAAATACAAGAGAGAATGGAAAAACAATAGAGAGAATCAATGAAACTAAAACTTGGTTCTTCAACAACATCAACAAAATTGACAAACCTTTAGCTAGGACAATAAAGAAAGAGAGAGAAGACACATAACTAAAATGAGAAATGACAGTGGAGACACTGCTACTGAACTTACAGAAATAAAAAGGATAAAAAAGAATGCTACGAAAACTCGTATACCAACAAATTAGATAGATGAAATAGACAAATGCCTAGAAATATACAAATTACCTGACTCAAGAAGAAATAACCTTAGCAGACCTATAACAAGTAAAGAGATTAAATCAGTAGTCAAAAACCTCCTGACAAAGGAAAATCCAGGACCAGACAGCTTCACTGATGAATTGTACCAAAGATTTAAAGAATTATCACCAATTCTTTCCAAACTCTTCCAAAAAACAAAAGGAGAGAACATTTCCTAACTTATTCTGTGAGGGCACCATTACTCTGATGCTAAAGTCAGAAAATGACATCCAAAGAAAAGAAAATTACATACCAATATCCCTTATGAATATGGATGCAAAAATCCTCAACTAGATACTATCAAACTAGATCCAACAGCATATTAAGAAAACTATACATCATGACAAGGTGGGATTTATCCCAGGAATTTAAGGGTCATTAAAGGTAAAAAAATTAATAAATGAAATACATCAGTTTAATAGAACAAATAGAAAAAATGATCATTTTAATTGAGGCAGAAAAGCCATTTGATAAAATGCACACCCTTTCATGATAAAACATTCAGAAAACTAGGAATAGAAGGGAACTTTCTCAATATGACAAGGGACATTTATGAAAAACTCACAGCTGACATCATACTCAGTTTTGAGAGACTGGAAGCTTTCCACTTAAGATCAGTAACAAGACAAAGATGCCTGCTTTTATGGCTGCTATTCAACATTGTACTGGAAGTTCTAGCTAGAGCAATAAGAAAAAAAAATAGAAATAAAAAGCATCCACATTAGAAAAAAAAGGTAAAGCTATCCTTATTCACAGATGGTGTGATCCTATATATAGGAAATCCCAAAGAATCCACAAGAAAGCTATTAGAGCTAATAAACAAATTCAGCTAAGTTGCAAGGTATAATATCAACACACAAAATCATTTGTATTTCTATTCACCAGCAATGAATAATCCAAACAAGGAAATCAAGAAATCAATTCCACTTACAATAGCATGTAAAAGAATAAAATACCTAGGAATAAATTTAACCAATGAGATGAAATACTTGTACACTGAAACTACAAAACGTTGCTGAAAGAAAATTAAGATCTAAATAAATGGAAAGCATCCCATGTTAATTGATATGGACTTAATATTGTTAAGATGTCAGTCTTACTACTCCAACAGTCTACAGATTCAGTTTAATCCCTATCAAATTCCAACAGCATTTTTTGCAGAAATGGAAAGCCAATCCTCAAATTCATATAGAATTGTAAGGGGCCCCAAATAGCCAAAACAATCTTGAAAAAGAAGAAGAAAGCTGGAGGAATTTTTTCCCAATTTTGAAACTTACTACAAAGGTACAGTAATCAAAACAGTGTGGCAATAGCAAAAGTATAGACATAAAGACCAAGGGAATATAATTGAAAGTCCAGAAATAAATGCATACATCTATGGCCAATTGATTTTTTGACAAGGGTTCCAAGACCATTAAATGGGGAAAAATATTCTTTTCAATGGATGATGCTGCTACAATTGGACTTTTCTACATGCAATAGAATGAAGTTGGACCCTGATCTCACACCATATACAAAAATCAAGTCAAAAGTATGACCTAAATAGAGGGGCCGGCCCAGTGGTATAGTGGTTAAGTTTGTGCACTCTGCTTCAGTGACCCTGGGTTTGTGGATTTGGAACCTGTGCACAGACCTACATATTGCTCATTGAGCATGCTGTGGTGGTGTCCCATATACAAAGTGGGGGAGGATTAGCACAGATGTTGGCTCAGGGACAATCTTCCTCGAGCAAAAGAGGAAGATTGGCAGCAGAAGTTAGCTTAGGGCCAATCTTCCTCACCAAAAAAAAGTATGACCTAAATATAAAAGCTAAAACTATAGAACCCTTAGAAGAAAAGATAGGAGTGAATCTTCATGATCTTGGATTTGATGTTCTTAGATATGATACCAAAAGCAACAAAAGAAAAAGTAGATAAATTGGACTTCATCAAAATTAAAAACTTTTGTACATCAAAGGACATTATCAAGAAACTGAAAAGACAACCTACATAATGAGGGAGAACATTTGCAAATTATATATATGAGAAGGGTTTAATATCCAGAATATATATAGAACTCTTGCAACTCAACAACAGGACAAAAAAAGTAAATTGAAAAAAATGGGCAAAAGATTTGAATGCACATTTCTCCAAAGAAGATTTTAAAATGTCAATAAACACATGAAAATATTCTCAACATCATTAGTCATTAGGAAAATGTGAGTCAAGAACACAATGAGATATCACTTAATACCTATTAGGATGGCTACAATACAAAAAAGAATGAATGCTGGTGAGGATATGGAGAACTCACAACCCTTGTGTTCTGTTGGTGGGAATATAAAACAGTATATAGCTGCTATGGAGAACAGTATGACAGTTCCTCAAAAAATTAAAAATAGAATTACCATTTGATGCAGCAATTTCATTTCTGGGTATATACCCAAAAGAATTGAAAGAAGGATCTCAAAGAGATATTTGTACACCCATGTTCACAGCAGCATTGTTCACAATAACCAAAAGGTAGAAGCAACCCAAGGGCCCACCATCAGATGAATGGATAAGTGAAATGTAGTATATGCACACAATGCAATATTATTTAGCCTTAAAAAAGGGAAATTCTGACACATGCTATATAACATGGATGAAACTTGAAGACATTCTGCTAAGTGAAATAAGCCAGTCACAAAAAGACAAATACTGTATGATTCCACATATATAAGTGGTGTGGAGTAGTCAAACTCATTGAGACAGAAAATAGAATGATCTTTTCCATGGTCTGGGGGAAAGGGAAAATAGGAAATTGTTGTTTAGTGGCTATAGAGTTTCAGTTTTGCAAGAGGAAAAGAGTTCTAGAGACTGTTTTCACAACAATGTAAATGTACTTAACACTACTGAACTGTACACTTAAAAATTGTTAAGATGGTAAATTTTATGGTATGAGAATTTTGCCACAATTGAAAATAAAATAAATAGGGGCTGACCTGGTGGTGCAGAGGTTAAGTTTGCATGTTCCACTTCGGCAGCCCAGGGTTTGCCAGTTCAGATCCTGGGTGTAGACCTATGCACTACTTGTCAAGCCATGCTGTGGCAGGCGTCCCACATATAAAGTAGAGGAAGATGGGCATGGATGTTAGCTCAAGGCCAGAATTCATCAGCAAAAAGAGGAGGATTGGTGGCAAATGTTAGCTCAGGGTTAATCTTCCTAAGAAAAATAAAATTAAATAAATAAATATCAGAAGCTTAGAAAAAAGAATGGAAAGTAAATGTCGGCAAAGTTGTGGAGAAATTCGAACCTTCATACATTACTGGTAGGAATGTTAAATGGTGCAGCCAATGTGGAAAACAATTTGGTAATTCCTCAAAAAGCTAAACATAGAATTACATATGACCCAGCAATTCCACTCCTATGTATATACCCAAAAGAATTGAAAACAGGTCAAACAGATACTTGTATGCTAATGTTCATTGCAGCATTATCCACAATAGCCCAAATGTGGAAACAACCCAAGTGCCCATGAACAAATAAACAGGTAAATAAAATGGGTATACACATACAATGCAATATTATTCAGCCACTAAAAGGAGTAAAGTTCTGATGCATGCCACAACATAGATGAACCTTGAAAACATTATGCTAAGTGAAATAAACCAGAAACTGAAAAACAAATATTGTATGATTCCACTTATATGAAATATCCAGAATAGGTAAATTCAGAGACAGAAAGTAGCTTGGGGGTTACCAGGGGCTTGGGGGAGAGGGAGAGCAGAGAGTTATTGCTTAATGGTTACATAGTTTCTGTTCGGAATGATGGAAAATCTCAGAGATAGTTAAGTGGTGATGATTTTGCAACACTGAATGTAACTAATGCCACTGACTTATACACTTAAAATGGTTAAATTGGTAAATTTTATGTTATATGCATTTTACCACAATATAAAATACAAAAAAGAGAGAAAAAGTGATAATAATAGCTACAAGTACTACTCTTATTGCTGTCATCTAGTGTAACCACATGTGAAGTACCTGCTCCATGCAAGTACTATTTTAGGTACTTGGGAAACAGTGAAGAACATTTTAGTGAGAGGAGATAGACAATATACTAACAAATAAGGAATAAGGAAACCTAATTTATAGCCTCAACACTGTCGTGGCCCTGGCACTATGTGGCTTCTGTTGCCTGTGATTGCTTGATGAGCCCCTGCCTTGGGTCAGGCCCTGGAGACCTAACTCGTAGAACTATGTTTTCCGTATGATCAAGTCCATGGCAATGGGCAACTCCTCTGCAAGCAGTGTTTACCCCTCCGTTCCCTCTGCTCTCTGGATGGCCAATTTTGCCTTGTCCTGAATGAGGTTGAGCATCAAACTCAAGAGCTGCCTTGGAATAACAGAGCCCAGGCCAGGCATGGAGAACTTTGAAGTTTCTGATCCTTTACAATATTCCCTTGGGTCCTGGCACCTCATTGCCTTCATCTTTCCTTGACTCAGTTCCTTGAGTGTGTGGAGAGCTCCTGGTACTGTCTTTCCCCTGCTTTTTATCCAGGACTGGCTGATTGGCTTTCCAACCATCTCCTCCCTTCCCTACCTCACCCCTCATGGACTTTGAAAGTCCAGGGCTCCAGCTCCTGGACTCTCAGCATAGACAAAGTAATGGGCCAATTCAAGCCCCAGTTTAGTTATTCACTGAATATTTGGTGTCAAACAAGCAAAATCAAACGAAACAAGTCATTCATTCCTCAATTTGGCAAACATTTAATAAGTCCCTGCTCTGACCTAGGTGTCAGTAACTTCACTTTGCAGCCAGAATAATGGTAAAAACCATTTCTTGAGCACCTACTGGGGGGAAGACACTTCCCATGGAATATCTCACTGAATTTCCATACAACTCTGTGTAGGGGTGGGGCTTCTCCCCATTTTTCAGCAGAGAAGCTGGGGTTCAGAGAGACATGGCTAAAGTCACTGAGGGGCCCAATGTACCTAGACCATTCCACAGCTTGTGTATACTCCACACAGCCAATGTACCATACACTCTGCCAACACTTTACTTCAATGTACACACCGCACACTTCACCCTATGTTCTGCTTGCACACCTCACATATAACATCTCCCTCTGACATACTGTCTATATCTGGTGTTCCTTGAATACCACACAGAAACTGACATGTACATCCCGACAGACAGACTTTACAAAGACACTGAAACAACTCCTCCCCTGACACTTCACACACATACACACATGCCTGCAAAGGCCACACATATGATAAGCCATGCCTCTCATCCACCCACTCAAGGGTCAACATGCCTCTCAGAAATACAGAGTCATACTGTGTTATGGCAATAAAACTAAGCACAGAGACTCTTCGCCCTTTCTGCCACATCCCCCTTCATATATCCCCCCCTCCCAGACCTGCCCAGTCTCCATGCCAAGCTGTCTTCATTTCACCCACATGCAGACTCCACACACAGTCTCATACTCACTTACAGGCCCAGCCCAGGCCACATCCAGGAATTGCTACCTCCTCCTCCTCTTCCCTTGTCTGTCTCCCCAACACGGTGGTATTTGGAGTCACTTAGCAGAAGGTGGCTGTGCAAACAGAGGTCTGCCCTGGACCTTAGAGAACACTAGTTGGTAGGGCAATGCCCCCTTTCACTTGTCCTTGCACCTTGCTCCCGTTTTGATATTGGAGCTTTCCCATATATTTGCCTTTATGGTGGGAGAGGGTGAACCACAGATCCATCTCCTGTGCCTCCTATGTTCCAGATACTCAGCTCAGCGTAGGGAGGAATTGGAGGTGAGGGTTCATATAAAGAAATGGAAGCAGGGTCTTCTCCAGGAGTTCAGGCTTTAGAATGACAATCGAGTACCTGTTCTAAAGCTACTGCTGCCCTCTCCCTTCCTGGAGTTAACCTCCAGTGCCCTGTTCTATGGTCCCTTAAATACAAGGGTACCAGGGTCTTTCTTCACTGCCAGTATGCCTTTAGATGACTCTCTCCTTGACTCTATGTCTCTATTTCTCCCATCTGTCAAATAAAAACCAATTGTGAGTTCTACCTTATCACTATGAAAGATGGAGAATGCAAGGGAGGCCATATCGGGTCTGGTCTAGGCTGGGAGCTTTCTGTGTGGCTGTATCTTCTCAAGGAATCCCTCTCACTCAGAGACCCTGAAGGGGTTCCTGTGTGTCATTTCTAACACAGACTGATGTGTCGAAAGCAGCGTGTTGTAGTATGATGAATAAACTAGCCGGCTTTGTGGTCATATTACCTGCACTTGCCTCCTTACTAGTTGTGTGACCTAAGGTGAGTTTCTAAAGCTCTCTGACCTCAGTTACTCAGTCGTAGAAATGTGGTTAATAATGTTATCTTTTTCACAGAGTTGTTTCAAGGATTAAATGAGAGGCTGCAGGAGTTCCTGGTTCATTGAGAATACTCAATAGATGTTTGCTCAATAAATGAATAAACCAAATAATACCGTTCTACTCAGGCTCAGGATCACAGATCCAGTAAATATCAAATATAATACCTGGTATTCACTGTGTGTCCCACTGGAATGTAAGCTCTGTGAGGGCAAGGGCTTTGTGTCTGTTTTGCACCTCAAGCTCCTAGAATAGTGCCTTGAAAATAGTAAGTACTTAATAAATATTTCTTGAATAAATGAATGAGCAAATTAATGAATACTATATTCCAGACATTGTGTAAGGCATGTGGGACAGAGTTCTAAGACAGACAATACTTGTCTTTATGGAGCTTACAGTCTAGTCATTAAATTGATAATGACTCCAATAATCAAACCTGGGGTGAATGCTGTGAAAAAAGGGGGGAGGATGCTGTGAGAGTGACACCACAAAAGGAATTTCCCAGTCTGAGAGACAGTCTCCCAGAGCCAGTGACCATCTGAGTCTGAAGAAGGAATGAATCAAGTGACAAATAAGTAGAGAAAGTGGCAATGAACTTGGACTATTCAAAGATCAGAAAATGATCAGCATGCTTGGATTGTGCTGAGAAAGGGAATGAGTAGTAGGAAGTGGGATTGGAGAGAGTGGCAGGCCCCAGATCATGTAAGGCCTTGGGAGCCATGGTAAAGAATTTAGCTTGTTGTCCTCATGTAATGAGAAGACCATGGAAGGTTTTGAGCAAGGGAATGACATGATCTATGTTTTACAAAGGTTATTCTGACTTCCTTGTAGACAATGGGTTGTAGGGGACTAGGGTAGAAGCAGGGAGACATGTTAGGAGGCTAGGGTAGTTGTCCAGGTGAGAAATGATGGACACTCAGACCTAATTGGTGGGAAGTAAATGAGGAGAGAGGTGAATGTATTAGAGATATATTCTAAGTGTAGGAAGACTTGCTGATAGAGTAGATAGTGAGGGAGTGATAGAGAAAGGGGAGACAAAGATAACTCAGGTTTCTGACTTGCTACCTTGGTATATGGTGATGCCATCTTTCTTTAATAAGGAATATTGTGAAGGAACAGGCTTTGGGGTAGAGGGAAACAGAAGTTCTGTTTTAGTTGTCTTTGGTTTATCAGCAAGACATCCAAATGGGGGCGTCAAACATGAGTCTGGAGCCCAGGAGAGAGGCTGGGCCATCTTCAATAGAATTATAAATCCTAGTGTGCTTGGGGAGCCATGGGCCAGCTGTGAGTAGAGAAGTGACATGAACTAACTTTTGTTTTAGCATGATCATTCTGGATGCAAGGTTTAGAATTGACTGTAAGAAGGCAAGGATGGAAGCACAGAGACCAGGAAGGAGGCTCCTTCAGTCATATAAGCAAAAAGTGATGGTAGCTTGGCCCAGGGCAGTGGTGGTGGAGATGGGGAAAAGAGGTTAAGTTCAGTATATATTTTGGAAAAAGAGCCAAGAGATCTTGATAATAGATTGGATATAAGAGGCAAAGGAAGTGGAAAGGTCAGAGATGACCCCCTTTTGAGGTTTGCCCAATTGTGTTGATGGTGGAGCCATAGTCTGAGCTAGAGACCATTGGGGAAGAGCAGGTTTGGGGAAAAGGTGTTACCCCAGGGGAGCCCAGGGAATATTCCCCCAGAGGGGGAAAGGTTCAGTTTTTTTCTCTTCCCTCCTTGCTCCTTTTACTTCTTCTTGACAATCTGCAGCAACCTTCAAAAGGAGCCTATGCGTTGTACATAAAATTCCACTATCAGAGACTCTCTCCTTCATGTTAAAACATAGTGTTTTCTGACCTCTGTTAACACCACACATTTCCTCTGGGAGATCACATCTACCCTTGGGACTTCAATTACCATTATTATTCTGATGACTTCCAACGTTCTGTCTCTATCCCTGTACTATTTTCTGAGCTCCAAACCCACATGCCCAACCGTCTACTGGATATCTTTCTCTAGACATCCACATGCACCCCAATCCTACCATGAACCAAATCAAAGTCCTCATATTGCTCCTGTACATCTATTCCTCTGCCCCAGTGCTTCGCAGTTGCATGAATTACAGTCCTGCTGTATATTCAGAGTTCCCTGACCAAGGAACACGTAAGTAATCTTTGACTGCTCTTAGTCGCCACATCTAGCCCAACACTGAGTCTCACAGATCTACCTTCTGCACAGTATAGAGTAGTGGTTAAGAGATTGGGTTCTAAAGCCAGCTTTCCCTGGCTTATATCCTAACTCTGCAACTTACTAGTCACTTAAACTTTCTGTGCATCAGTGCCCTCACCTGAAAAATGGGAATGATAATAATAGTACCTGTACCTACTTCATAAGGTTTTTGAGGGATCGAATGAATTAATGCAAGTATAGCACTTAGAACAGTTGCCTAGCACATAGTAAGTACTTAATACCTGTTAGCTGTCTATGATAATGTTAATGATGATGATAATGATCTCTCAAATATGTTCCCCTCTGTCCCTCCTGACTGTGTCTGCCATAGTGTAGACTCCCATCTTGCCTAAATCACAAGAGCTCCCTAACTTAGCTGCATTTGAACATAATAGATGTTCCATGCACCATCCAGGGCACTGACATGACACAAAAGTTTATTAGATATAATTCCTGTCCTCCTAGAGTCTGGAGAAGCAGTATAATATACAGATACTCTGTCCAACATGGTAGCCACTAGCTTCAAGTGGTTATTAAACTTTAACTTTAGATTCATTAAAATAAAATCATATTAAAAATTAAGTTTCTTAGTCACAGTAACCACATTTCAAGTGCTCATCAGCTTGGAGTCAGGCTACTTAGATTGATATCCTGTTCCTGTTATTTCCAGCTGTGTGACCTTTGGCAAATTACATAACCTATCCGAGTCTATCTTTTCATCTATCAAATGGGACTAATACTAGCAACTACCTTAAAGAGATGTTGTAAGGATGAAATGAGTTAATACTTGTAAAGTGTTCAGACCAGCGCCTGGCACATAATAATACTCAGTGAATTTTACTACTGTAGTTTAGCAGCAGTAATACTAGGAGTATCTCACAGACAGCGGAATTGTGTGTGCACTCACATTTGTGCACACACACACACGCACACACTCAGAAAAATGTAACATTACCAGTTGATGAATCCTAAGGGCTAAGGATTTGGTCTAGCAGTTGGTGCCGTGTGAGTTCAGCATGGTGCAGTGGAACCATTTCTTGGATAGGATTCTGGAGAATCCTAGTTCTAGTTCTAGTAGTGATTCTAGCCATGGCTCTGGAATTCATTTGTTGTGTAACCTGGGGCACATTGTTTCCCCTCACTGGCCTCAGCGGGGTGGTTGAACTGCTCTGGATGGTGTCTCTGCCCTACCAGTTACAGTACCCTTTAAGGGAAAGGGTCCTGTTTCAGATGGCGTAAAGGAGTTAAGATAGAAAAGCACATGGCACATCTGAGGGATTGTAATTAGAGCTGCCATTTATCAAGTGCTAATTCTCCACCGGGCACCACACATTATTTTGTTTAATTCTCACAACAGCCCTATGAGGTAGTCATTATCCTCATTTTGCCAATGAAGAAACTGAGGCTAGAGAAATAGGAGTTTGGAAAGGCAAAGCCACTGCCTACTTTCAGACAACCAACGGTGAGTGGTAGGGTAAATATTCAAATCCAGCTCTGCTCTGTACCAAGACCACATTCTGAACCACCCTGTCATACTGCCTAGGAGGCTTGATGGGAGAGAGTGGGGCTGGAGACATGGGTCAGAGTCACCCTAGTATAATTATCGAGGAACACGGGAAGAGGAGAGACTGGAAACAGGGATACCCACTAAGAGACTGTTGCATGAAGGTGGGAAGTGATGAGGGTCCCGAAGTGAGGTAACAACCTTGGGGATGAAGAGAACAGAACAGATGGAGGACATCCCATGCCACTCTTTCACTCTATTGTCAATTCCTTGAAGGTAAGAACTGTCTTTTTCATCTTTATGTCCCACCACTGCATGTGTTGTCTACCCACACAGACACACACATAGCACAACACAGCACTTTGCGCACAAATCCACTATTGATTAAATGGATTCAATTAAACTGCATTCACAAGACTCAGTGGCTGATTTTCTCTAAGGAGAAGACCAAGATGGCTTCCAGGTTTAGAAGTTGAGTCTTCGGTAGAATTCTAAAGTTGCTTTCCACGGAGTAGTACAGTGCTCAGAGCATGTCTTAACTATCTTGCTTCCTCTACCCTAAGATCTGTCCTTGGCAGGGCCCCAGCTAGAGTAAAGCTGGCCTTCCCTCCCAATCATCTGGCCCTCTGGGCTGGGAATGGGGTTGTTTCTCCTGGGGGCCTCCCTTCCGCTTTTCCTGGCCTGGGCAGTGAGTCCTTCTTCATAGTACTTGAATCAGAGGAAACAGATAGACTGAGGAAGTGAAGAAAAAACAGGCTGCCTGGGCTCTGCAAGCCAATGTAAACACTCAGTGTTTTCCTGTTGTTGCAGCCCAAAGAGTCCCATGACATCATTCCTGGCCTTTCCAGAACACACTGGCTTGGCTCAGCCTGCCAACACGCCCAGGGCTGAGCCCCCCTTCCCAACTAGGGTTAGATCCTCCGGAACTGGAAAACTTCTCTGGGCAAATCATTCCCCTACTGCCCAGCCAGCCACTTAGACCTTTCTGGCCCTATATGGCATAGGAGACTGAAGGCCAGACATGCTGTCCCACTTCCCAGAGGCCGAGTGGCTGATGGGTCAGAGCAAGATTTCCCATACCGGAAAAGTTATTTTACGTCTTTAATGGAGATTTGGAGTCCAGAGAGGGAGAAGAGGGTGTGACACACAGGCCGTAACTGTTTTCTCCCTTCTCTACCCCACCCAAAGGCATACAGGTTCATGTTCTCAGTGTTGGTCACAAATTCCTAGAAACAGAATTTTAAGGGGCCTTTCAAGACCTTGTAGTCTAATCTTCCCATGGCACGGATGAGAGCACTGAGGTCCAGAGAGGGGGAAGGGACTGGTGCCAGTCACATAGTTGGTCAGTGCCAGAGATCTGAACCTGAGCTGTCTCGAGGCAGGATGATATAATTACAAGAGCTCTTGACAGGAAATTCAGAAACCAGGGTTCAAGCTCTAATTCCTCTTTGAGAACTTCAATAAATTCCTCCTTTTCTCTGAGTCCTGGTTTAGATGGGTATAATTCAATTCAAGGCAACAAATATTTATTGAGAGCCTACTGTGCTTAGTAGAGCTGGTGTCTCCTGGGGATGAGAAGAAAGCATGATGAGAGCATTCTCCATTTCACAGGTTGGAATGGAGAGAAAATGAGAGATGGTCTGAATTCCATAAGATACCTAAAGCCTGTGTGAACTCCATGCCTCTGTCTCTAGGCAGAGTCAAACCATAATCAGGGGTCAGGGGTTCTTCAGAGCTGCAGCCCACTCCCCATTCCCTTCACAAGGCAGCAGAGAGCTCTCATTGGGCCAGAGATTTGTTTGCAAAAAAGTTTCCCATTTCTAGTCTCATTTAGCTGGGAAGATTTGCATAGAGAGGTGGTGAGGTCTTAAGTTATAGTCTAGAAAATCAAGCCAAACACATTATGGTAATGCCTATAGCCGGCAGTAATTGGATTTCAAGTCATAGCTGTGTCATGGAGCACCGGCAATTTGAAATAGCTCTAAGTTCATCACAGCCTAGATTAGCAAGTAGAATTCAGAGGCACATTTAGGGAAAAGGATGCCTATTCCTGCACCCAAAGGCACACAAGGTAATGTGAAGTCATTCCATTCGCCAATCAATTTAACCACAGCATGGGTCAGAAGAAACACACACAGAAAATATAGACGCATTTAGATACCTGGAGACATACATCCATACACAGATGAAGAAGGCTGCCTACGCACATTGGGAGACACAAAGTAACACACAAACACACACTCTCAGAACATCAGACACATACACACACAAAAAGACACACACACCATCCAACCAGAAGCTAGGAAAAGACAGTTAGCTGTCTGGGAATTCCAGGGGACTACTTTCTGATCCCTCTTCTCATCTTTCTCCTTCCACCCCCGACAATCTTCATGATTCAAATCGTATATTTTTTCTACAGAAGCCTTAGAAAGCCACTCCCCTACCCACCACATCCATACCTACTCCCACTCCCCCACATCAGACTCTCGTTACCTGTCGTTATCTGTTGCTTGGACTACAGCAAAGATCTATCGGGGCTGCCTGATGTCAATATCTTTCCATTAATCCATCTTCCATGAAGCTGCCTGCCAGAGAGAATCTTTCAAGAGCACAGCCATGTTCTTGCCTCATTCCTGCTCACAATCTTTCCTTTCCTCTCTACTGTTGGGCACAAGCCAACCCAGACACCTGGCATTCATCGGGTGACCAAAACCTGGGGGGTCCTTGCCCCTGTTTATGCCCTCTGCGGTCCAGAAAGCAGATAGCACCTTGCCCAGCTCCCTACCCATGCTCACCCTAAGCTCTTCTGCCCCCTGTTCTATTCCCTTGAGCTAGAACCACTCTCTTCTATACTTATCAAAATCTTACCCATGTTATATTTTCCTGCATTGTTTGAATTTTTTAGAAGGCTGACTACATCTTTGCCATTAAAAATTTTTTTGATGTTTTCGTCCTTCAAGACCCAACCCTAAAGTTACCTCCTCCATGAAATGTGCCTCTAATCTCCCAAAAGTACTGTATTAGAGAACTGAACTTACCCCATTCAGCCTTCACAGATATGTGTGTCTCAGTGCTCAGAGGAAAGTTGATGGGGGAAAAGGATGGGACTCTCTGATGCTAGTGCCTCTTCTGGGGCAGACACTGGCGCTTTTGTGCTGGCACTCTTTTTGTGCTACTGCATTTCCTATAGTTCTGAAAAGACAGACTGACAAAGCCTAGGCCTCTGGACTCTTGGGCCAGCCTTTTTTGAACTACCCTATTCTAGTCATGGGTTTGAGTCCTGGCACTGCCACAAGCTTGCTGTGTGACTATAAGCAAGTCTCAACCCCTCTCCAGCCTCAATTTTTTCAAGGATCCTTCTAGTTCTGGATTCTATTATTATAAGATGTGAGATTTTATGCAGCTCCTCCTATGAGGATGTCTGATGCTGAGTATGTCCACTATCATTATCACTCTCTCTCTCTCTTTCTCTCTCTCTCCTCCCTGTCTCTCTTTCAACTCTTCTTTCCCTGTCTGTTTCCCTCTCTTTTCTGTCTCTCTCTTTTTCCCTTTCTCTCTCTCCTTCTTCTGTGACCTTCTATCTCTCCTCCCTCTTTATCTGTTTCTCTGCCTCTTCCTTTCTGTCTCTCTCTCTTATATGTGTCTCTGTCTCTGATTCTCTCTCTCTGACTCTGCCCCACCTCCAAGCCCAGGAGGTGAATCTGGCTGAATAACTTCCAACCCAAAACAGCTCTGAAGCTTCCTGAGTGTTGCTGATAAGTAGAGGTAGAAATTAGGTCCTTCTGAGGGCCTCAGGAAGCTCAAATCTACCCCTCTTCTAGGAAGGGCTCACAGAGCTAAAGAAGAAGGCAGCAGGATGAAGAGTCCCATAGCAGGGCCAGATGGCTCTTACCCTCTAGCCTTGCACCCAACAAGAGGGCATTGCCCACAGATCACAAAGGATCTCCATCTCCTAGATGATCTGAGCCAGAGGTTCTTAACAACCATGCATTCCCTCTTCCCACTCCCTCTCCATCATCTTACAGATGTGAAAACTGAGGCCCACAGGCAGGAAACGAATGGCCCACTGCTCCACAGTGAAAAAATGGAAGAACTTGAACTAGAATGCTGATCTCCTGACTCCTAATAAAATGCTCTGAAAATACTAAAAAATCGATTTCAACATCATCAGTTGAAAATCACTTTTCAGAACATTGTGCTAGGAGAAGAGAAGGCTAAGGATAGTGATGGGTGGGGTGGAGACTTGATAGACATCCAGATTGTGAACACTCAAAGACAGAGTCCAAGTCTCCTTCTCTCCAAGGAAAGCCCAATACAGTGTTTGGCCCCAGCTCAGTGATGAATAAATGAGGGAAGGAGCTGCCATCAGGACACTTGGGGGACACTGATGCTTCCTCTGGGTATTTATGTGGAACACTCCAGAAACTTGGAAACCAAAGAATCAAGGGATTTAGTCTCAGTCTGTTCTAAACTTTCTCAATCAAGAGTTCCTCTATCACCAAGCCTCATGAATCACTTTCCTCTTCATAAAAGGAATAATGATATCTGCCTCATCTGGTTCCCTGGTGCTTGGAGCAGTTACAATGAAAAAAAGAAGAGGATAGGAAAGAGCTTTGACAAAAACAAGACAATGCTCTGTAAATGTGATGGTTGGGTGCTATGGTGATGTCTCAGCTGGCAATTATGTTCTTGGTGGTGGTGACTGTGGGCGCTGAGTGAGTCATCCTTGTACTCTCAAAGCTGGAGGCCTTGAAAGGGGATAAATGAGGTGAGTCTTCAGTTAAGAGTTTTTTCCATGAAAGGGGGCCAGAACAGGGGTGGACAGAGCCCCCCCCCCCACACACACACATGCACACTATGCCTCCAGATTCCAGCCTCCTAGGGACTAAACAGCCAGCTTAAGCAAGGACTGCATCCCCTCCTCTGCTATTTAATTCTGACATACGACGTCCCCAAGCCATTGGGGTTTCTGAGGGGCTAGAAATTAGAATCCCAAATTTCTATTCAGTCCAAGTTCTACAGCCAGCCTTAGACTCTAGTTCTGACTATAACTAATTTACTCTGACACTTCAGGCAAATTGCATTGCCTCTCTAAGCCCTTTTCATCTATAGCATTCAGAATGATCTAGACATCTAACATCTTTCAAGAGTCTTGGACTCCTGGGTCCAAGTCTAGAATACCTGGGTTCAAGTCCTAGCTCCATCACAGCAACTGCATGACCTTAGACAAGTTCCTTCCTGGGCCTCAGTTTCTGCAATTGCAAAATGAGGTGTTTGGATTAGATGCTTAGCACTGTGTTTCAAGAGTTCTGGACTGAGATTCAAGAAATCTGAGTTCTAGCTCTAACTGCCACAGAATGAATCATTGTCTAAATTTAGACTGGTGTCATCCCTTCTATGGGCCTCAATTTCCCTATCAGTATCATGAGGGAATCTGAATAAAAGTTATTTAAACACACTCTCTGATTCTAACATCCTGTGGTTCTAGAATTTTATAGGCACTGAAAAGGAAGTGAAGGGAGGGAGAGGCCACACCCAGAATTTCTCATAAACTAGCAGTGGTTGCCCTCTATAGGTTTGACCTGAAAGTGCAGGCCCAGCTAGACTTGACTTGCTGATGTAACTGCTGAAGAGCTGAGGCAGGAGTGGGACACAGAAGACAACTGGATGCTTCACCAGATAGAGCCAGACACATAGACTAGGGTTGACCTACAGACTTCCAGACCCCTCCCTAATGAGAGGGATCCAAATCAAATGTGTGCTGGGAGATTGCATCTTCTCTCCTAGCCACCAGTAGCAAGAAGGGCTTTCCAGGGCTCTACGGAGGGCATGGCCAGTGGAATATTTGCCATGAGTAAAGTAAGTAGGTTTAGGGGGATGTAGATGAATGTTTGGGGGTAGAGTGTGACTGTGCTGTGAGGGTGTGTATGAGAATGAGTTAGTTCCAGGGCTGCGAAGCTTTCACATGTGAGGCAAAGAACTCTTCTTAACATATATCAGGAGCTGCCCAAATTAGATGTTTTTCAGCATCTGCATCTACTCCATGCCCTCCCCAGAGTAAAAGCAATCCGTGCCTGGCCAGAAGACCCAGTATGACCTTAGTATGGAAGTAATAACCTAAATCAGGAGAACAAGAATAAATACTGGAGAGTGCTCAGTATTCAGGGAAGGCCCTAAGGTCTAGGGGATTTGTGGGCTCAGTCTTGGAGTATCACTAAATTAGGGGCAACCTGTGGACTCATTCTTGCAGGGCATTATGTCCTAGAGGCTTAGGATACATTCAGATATAGGGTTCTGTTACAGAAATAGGGACATACTAAGCCTTTTATTGCTATTGTTCTATAATGTTTCATTATAGAAGTACTAGGCATGTCATGAAACTGTGTACTCCCCTCCACCTTCTCTACTTCTTGCTTAAAAAGTCTGACAATCCCACCCAGATGCAAGAGTGAAGACAAAGGAAGACAGTGTTCCTTCTCGTGTGATAGAGGTGGTTGCAGCTCTAGTTCTGCTCCTGACTCACTATATAATGCAGGTAAAGTCCTTGCCCCTCTCTGGGCCTCAGTTTCTCCACCTGAGACAGAAAGGAGTTGGACTTGAGCTCTCAGGCTTCTCCCAGCCCTGACATTCTACCTGGTTCTTTTTATAATGTTCTGTGATGTTCTCCCTCTACCCAAACGGGGCCCAGCCATTCCCTAAGGTCCTTTCAACCCTAAGGTCCTACCCTACTCATTCAAGCTTACAAGGCTCTTCATAATATCTTAGCCCCATACCCACCCCCTCATCACTGACATCACTGTCATTGCTGACTGCAATGGTATACAGTCTTCTCTACTTTTGGTTGGAAATTCTAATCATCCATTTCTGATGCTGGTGAGTTGACAAAGATTGATATAGTACTCCTCTGAAGTGACAAAACTCCCAGCTCTGCCAGTACCACAGTGTGGCCTTGAGAAAATCCCCTCCTTTTGCTATACCTCATTTTTCCCATGTTTAAATTAAGGGCAGTGGGCTAGAATGGTCTCTGAAAGCAGAAAATTGTTCCAAAGTCTTTCACTTCTAGGCAATGAGAAGGTGTAGATTGTCTTGGATGTTTTGCCATAATCTTGATCTTTCAGTGCTTCTTAAATGGAAACCTGTCCCCCCACAACCTCCCACCTCTGAAAAGTGCCACAGATTTCCACCACTATACCCTAAATAAGAAAGCCACACTTCCATTCTACTTTCGCAACTCCTGAGCCTGTCTCCTTTACCTCCCCACCAGGTTCCCACCACAAACAAAAAGTTCTTCTTTCCTAATCAAGGATAAGTGTGAGTGATAATAGTTTATCATGAGGAACAGATGCAATAAAGACAACAAATTGCTTTTTATCTTATTAAATGATTTGTCCACACAATTTGTCATTAGTTTGTTATACCACCCCTATCCGTGCTCATGACCATAAGCCTCTCCCAGGAAAACCACAGACAGATCTTGAAATGGAGATGTAAAAGGATATTTTTACTTAGAAGTTTTGTAAACAGAATTATTCTCACAGCTTCAACAACAGTGAGAATTAAATTCAACCTCTTAGCTCAGCCCAGTTGCCTGGGGCACTTCATCAAATACCCCAGTGGCTTGACTTAAAGTCAGACCTCAGGATGTCCCTTCTTTCCCTCTTGGAAATCAGTTCCAAGAGAGGTGTATGGTGGTAGGCACCACAGAAAAAGCCAGGAGGACAGAGCATGCAGATAGTAGAAGGAGGAGGAGAAAGAGGAGAAGAGTGATGGGGTCCAGGGCAGGCCTCCCCAAGATGCCACTCTGGTGTGCAGATTATTTTGAGCTGAAGCCAATAAAGGCTCAGACTCAGCAAGAACATTCGACCTTTCCCCCCAACTGCCTAAAAGAAATTTAAAATAAAGGGCTGTCCCCAGGACAGGCCATCACCATAGAGAACTTTGGGTTCTGGTAAGGTTCTGGGAGGATCCTTGCTGAGCCCACTCTTATTGAAGTTCTATTTACCAAGCATTTGCTTTTCCACTTCCATGTGGGTTGCCTTCCTCCCTTTTGAAGCCCCAAATCACTACCCCAAATGTCCTCCTTGTCTGTAGCTGAAGATACTTAAACAGGCAGCTCTCGGCCAGTTGGCTGAGTTACTCAGTTTCCCCTGAGTTTCTCCCATCTATACATGCTATTAAACTTTGTTTGATTTTCTCCTGCTAACCTGTCTTCTTAATTATTTTATCCATCATAAGAACCTTAAGGAAAAGCGGGGAGGGGGAATTTTCCCACTTCCTTGACAAGAGCAAAGAGAAGAGGAGGTGGCAAGGTGGGAATATTCAATAGCAGCGAGGATTGGAGATAGACCTGTTGTGGGTACTGAAAAGTGTTTGGAAAAAGTTACAAGAGAATTGTAAATGAGTAAAATCCAAAAATATGTTAAAAAAAAATTCTGGAAGAGGAAATCACTTGACTATTCTTGCCAACAAATCCAATTTCCTCCTTCCCAATTATGCAGTGTGTGACAATAACATTTCATGTCTATTAGTGACTACATATTGTTAGCATAGCTGAGATAGTGTTGCTAATACTGACTAATATGTTGTGGTTAATGATAGTTAATGCTATATCTAAAATATTATGAAAAAATCACAGAGACAGAAAGGAGAGGGGAGGAATGGGAAAGGATAAAATGGGATGAATAGGAGGTCATGGAGTTAGAGTTCCTCTCTGGGTTCAGACCTGCCTGACCTGTATCTATTTGGAATCTCTGAGAATCTTCAAAGGCCTCCTTATGGCTCTGAAAACTTTAGTCCCAGGAGCAGTATAGGGAGCAATGCTACAATCTGGCTATACCTTGGCACTGCTGGTACTGATTGCCACCAATACTCATAACCAGCTACTGTCAGATATCCATAGACAATTGTTATCGATACTCACAGCCAATCACAACTGATATCTATAGGTGACTGATGTTGATATCTTATCGGTGCCATCACTCAAAAGTCACCCATTTATACTATGGTGAGGGAATGGGAGAGGAGAAGTGGTTGAGAGGGGAACATAGCACCAATCCATGAAGAACTATCCTCTATCTATCCTGGTGACTCCAGGATTAAGAGAAAGGCCCATGGTGTGGCAGGGGGAAACTGATGTCTAGCTGGCCTTGCCCCTAAGCCCCTTCCTTCAAGGTGCCCTATAATGATGGGGCAGAGTCTACCCTTCAGGCCATGACTAGCTGATCCCAAGTAGCAGGGATTGCCATGATCTGGGACTGCTCTTGAAGGACTCTTTGCCAAAGCTGAAGCCATAAGTCTTTATCTGTAACCAAAAATTGGCATCAGGAAGGAACAGAAGGTGGGGTCCACCCCTCTTGACCGATGGGATCATTATAGTATCCCATTAGGTCTTAGTTTCTGGCGAGCCAGGGCTACAGCATAATAGCGCTGGAAGTGGACCAGGAGAACAAGCACCAGCAAGACACCGGTGCACATGCTCACAGTGGCTGTGACAGCAGCAGCGAGCTTCCTCAGAGCAGAGAGGGGGTAGACATCTCTACAGCTAACAGTGGTGAGAGTTATGATAGTCCACCAGAGACGTGTAAAGATGTCTCCAAAGTGGAGCTCACCCTGACTTGGGGTGGACATGCCCAAGAGCTTCCCATAGAAGAAAAGTGAGCCAAAGAACAAGAACTCAGCCACACAAATCAGGAGAAAGGCACACACCTCCTTCCAGGAGGAATGGAGGATATGAACCAGGACTCTTATGGCCAGGAACTTTTCAAGGAAGCCCAGGAAACCAACCAGCTTGAGGACAGAAAGAGAATGACTGGTCCTGAGCATTAGATCAAGATTGGGTTGCTATTCAGCCTTGACAGACACCGCCAATTCTACCAGCATAGGGAACAGACAGAAGATGGTGGCTAGATTGAGAGGGCTACACAGGAAGCACACCTTATCTGGGCAGGAAATGGCCTGAACAAAGAGCTGAGTTCTAAACCAAAGGGCACAGAGCTGTTCCAGGTAGAGCAGATAGGGGGGTACAGCAGTAAACAAGAACATTTTTCTGCTGCTGCTGTTTTTCCCCTACTCCCACCCCATGTCCCATAGGAGTGAAGTTGTCAGAGAAGTAATCCAGCTGAACTTCCATCTCCTGAAAGAAGATGACCAGAGCACACAGAGCAAAGAGTTTGGAGATCAGAGAAAGGCACTGGGGAAAAAGAGGCATGTCAGAAGTACCCCCATTTACCAGCTACCCTCATGTCTCTAACTAGACTCCCACCTTTCTTTGCCTTCTTTTGGGGGGGGATACCTTCAAATTTTCCTGGATGGCTGTAGATTCAGGGCCCAAGCACCATGCCAAGTGTGTGGACATTTTGGCACTTTGGCATGGCACTTTGGGAGTAAGAATGTCTAGTATGGTGCCAGACACTGTTAATGAGTTACCTTGACCCCTAGGGAAGACCGGTGCTGGTCAAGAAGCACTCAGAGCCATGGCTTCCAAGCATTCTGCAGTCCCTGGTCTTCAATGGGGTTCAGCAGAAGGTGCTTATCCATGTGGACATCTTCACAGGCCTCCCAAGACAGGAAGTCCTTGCAAGTCTCCTTGCAGCACTTCCACCAGGCCCCAATAAGCCAACTCCTCCTCTAGAACATCCTGACAAATGTCTGCAGGGCAGTGCAGCTGCCAAGTATGGTAGTAGCCCAGCATATAGACAAAGAGCTCAGGATTTCAGTCAAAGAAAAACTTTCAAACTGGTAGACCTTGAGAAGATAGGGTACCAGGTGGGGGTGGTTCAGTCAGCTTGTAGAGGTGGATGCCTGGAAAGGCTTGCATGGTGCTGATATAAGTCTTGTGGTGCATGCCCCACCATGTTCAGGATCACTTTATCGTCCAAGCCCTCCATGGCAAACCCTGAGCCTGCTTCTCTGCTGGCTCAGATCCATCGGCAAGAGGAGGGATGACAGGGGTTATGAAGGGGTCTTCCTGCCTTCCTCTCCCCTCCCAGCCTTGGTCAGGGCAGTGAGGGGACTGAGGGCCACAGAAGTGATGTGGTAGCCCAGGTACCCAAGGTAGGCCATCCCAGGCAGGAAGCTGGGGGTGTCTCTTCCTCCTGGGTCTTCAAGAATCAGAAGGACTGCCAGTTTTCGGGTGTGGTCATAGTGAATAGCCAGAGTCTTTCCTGGGCCCAGCAATTCTAGGTGAAAAAGCAGACTAGCCTGGAAACAGATGTCTTTCAGGGGCCCTTGGGAGATACCTGGTAACTCTGAGACAACAATTGTGCCACGGTATACAGCAGAGGAAGTTACAGACAGGTAACCGCAGACTAAATGGCCAAGATGGGAACAGAGACCTCTCTTAATTCTGTTTGTCACTTTGAAAACTTGGAATGGGAGGGGACAAAAAGAGGAGATGCCAATGAAGGCTAAGTACAGAAGAAGGGGGTGATAGGGGAAGCTGGAGGGCCTTAGAGATCCTTAGGCCTCCACAGGGAGTAGGAGGTGCCTGACTTGAGAAACTGGCTGGGGGTTGGTAGACCTGATAGCAATGATTTTTGACTCCAACTCCCCTGGAACCCGGTCCAGGGCACTCATCAGCAGCACCAGCAGCACCAGCAGCCTCTGTGGATCTCTCTACCGGACACCCTAAAATTGCTTTGGGCTTAATAAGTTCCTTGCCTGAGAATAGAAAGAGGTAAGAACAGAGTGGAGGGGGTGGAAGATAGAACGAGGGTGGGAGGAGCACAGAAAGGCAAACCAGGGAAGTCAAAATGTCACCAACTAGTCACCCCTAGGAACTCAAGGGTGAGTTGGATATTTTAACTGTTTTTCCAAATTGCTCTTTTTCCATTTGTTATGTTAAGAAAATGCAATCGCCAACCACCCTGAACCACATCAAGCCTCACCAGGAGACCTACGCTTATGACCTTTGCCTTATTTTTATTTCATTTTTATTACTATTTTTTTCTTTTCTTATTTATGTTTTTATTGTGGTAACAGGGGTTTATAAAATTATATAAATTTCAGCTATGCATCGTAATACATTTCCAATTCTGTGTAGATTACATCATGTTCACCACCCAAAGACTAATTACAATCCATCACCACACACATGTGCCTAATCACCCCTTTTGCTCTCCTCCCTCCCCTCTTCCCCTCTGGTAACCACTGATCCAATCTCTCTTGCTGTGCATTAGTTTGTCATTGTTTTTATCTTCTACTTATGAATGGGATCATACAGTATTTGATTTCCTCCCTCTGACATGTTTCACATAGCATAATACCCTCAAGGTCCATCCATGTTGGCCCAAATGGTTGGATTTCATCGTTTCTTATGGTTGAGTAGTATTCTATTGTGTGTATATACCACATCTTTTTTATCCATCCATCCCTTGATGGACACCTGCTTCCAAGTCTTGGCTATTGTGAATAATGCTGCAGTGAACATAGGGGTGCATGTATCTTTATGTGTTTGTGTTTTTAAGTTCTTTGGATAAATACCCAGCGGTGGGGTAGCTGGATCATATGGTAGATCTATTCTTAATTTTCTGAGTAAACTCCATACTGTTTTCCACAGTGGCTGCACCAGTTTGCACTCCCACCAGCAGTATAGGAGGGTTCCCTTCTGTCCACATCCTCTCCAATACTTATTGTTTCCTGTCTTGGTAATTATAGCCATTCTGATGGGACCGAGGTGATATCTCATTGTAGTTTTGATGTGTGTTTCCTTGGTAGTTAATGATGTTGAACATCATTTCATGTGCCTGTTGGTCATCTGTATATCTTCTTTGGAGAAATGTCTGTTCAGGGCTTTTGCCCAGTTTTTAATTAGGTTGTTAGTTCTTTGTTGTTGACATGTATGAATTCTTTGTATATTAACCAAATATCCAAATGGTTTTGCAAATATCTTCTCCCAATTGTTAGGGTGTCTTTTTGTTTTGTTGATGGTTTCCTTTGCTGTGCAGAAACTTTTTAGTTTGATGTAGTCCCGTTTATTTTTTCTATTGTTTCCCTTGCCCGGTCAGACATGGTACTTGAAAATATGCTTCCAAGACGAATGTCGAAGAGCATATTGCCTATGTTTTCGTCTAGAAGTTTCAAGGCTTCGGGTCTTACATTCAAGTCTTTAATCCACTTTGAGTTGATTTTTGTGCATGGTGTAAGGGAATGGTCTACTTTCATTCTTTTGCATGTGGCCGTCCAGTTTCCCTAACACCATTATCGAAGAGTCTTTCCTTTCTCCATTGTATGCTGTTGGCTCCCTTGTCAAAAATTAGCTGTCCGGGGCCAGCCCGGTGATGCAGCAATTAAGTTCGCACATTCCACTTCTCAGCGGCCCAGGGTTCGCCAGTTCGGATCCTGGGTGTGGACATGTCACTGCTTGGCACGCCGTGCTGTGGTAGGCGTCTCACATATAAAGTAGAGGAAGATGGGCACGGATGTTAGCTCAGGGCCAGGCTTCCTCAGCAAAAAAGAGGAGGACTGGCAGTAGTTAGCTCAGGGCTAATCTTCCTCAAAGACAAAACAAAACAAAACAAACAAAAAACAAACAAAAATTAGCTGTCCACATATGCATGGGTTTATTTCTGGGCTCTCGATTCTGTTCCATTGATCTGTGTGTCTGTTTTTGTGTCAATACCGTGCTATTTTGGTTACTATAGCTTTGTAGTACATTTTGAAATCAGGGAGTGTGATACCTCCAGGTTGTTCTTTTTTCTTAGGATTCTTTTGGCTATTCGGGATCTTTTGTTGTTCCATATAAATTTTAGGATTCTTTGTTCTATTTCTGTGAAAAATGTTGTTGGAACTTTGATAGGGATTGCATAGAATCTATAGATTACTTTAGGAAATATGGACATTTTAACTTTGTTAATTCTTCCAATCCAAGAGCACAGAATATCTTTCCATTTCTTTGTGTCTTCTTCAATTTCTTTCAACAATATTTTATAGTTTTTGGTGTACAAATCTTTCACCTCTTTGGTTAATTTTATCCCTAGGTATTTTATCCTTTTTGTTGCAATTGTTAATGGGATTGTATTCCTAATTTCTCCTTCTGCTACTTCATTGTTAGTGTATGGAAACACAACTGATTTTTGTTTGTTGATTTTGTATCCTGTGACTGGCTGTATTCATTTATTATTTCTAAAACTTTTTAGTGGAATCTTTAGGGTTTTCTATATATAAAATCATGTCATCTGCAAAGAGTGACAGTTTCAAACCTTCTTTTCCAATATGGATCCCTTTATTTCTTTTTCTTGCCTGAGTGCTCTGGCTTGGACTTCCAATACTACGTTAAATAGAAGTGGTGAAAGTGGACATCCTCATCTGGTTCCTGTTCTTTGAGGGATAGCTTTCAGTTTTTCTCCATTGAGAATGATATTAGCTGTGGGTTTATCATATATGGACTTTATTATGTTGGAGTATTTTCCTTATAAACCCATTTTATTTAGAGTTTTTATCATAAATGGATGCTGTATCTTATCAAATGCTTTCTCTGCATCTATTGAATTATCATGTGATTTTCATTCTTTACTTTGTCAATGTGATGTATCACGTTGATTGATTTGCAGATGTTGAACCATCTCTGCCTCCCTGGAATAAATGCCACTTGGTTATGGTGTATGGTCTTTTTAATGTATTGCTGTATTCAATTTGCTACTATTTTGTCGAGGACTTTTGCATCAATGTTCATCAGTGATATTGGCCTGTAATTTTCTTTTCTTGTGTTGTCCTTGTCTGGTTTTGGTATCAGGGTAATGTTGACTTCATAGAATGATTTAGGAAGCTTCCCCTCCTCCTCAATTTTTTAGAACACTTTGAGAAGGATAGATATAAAGTCTTCTTTGAATGTTTGATAGACTTCATCACAGAAGCTGTCTGGTCCTGGACTTTTATTTTTGGGAGGTTTTTGATTACTGTTGTGATCTCTTTACTGGTGATTGGTCTATTAAAATTCTCCATTTCTTCTTGATGCTGTATTGGAAGGTTTTATGATTCTAAGAATTTATCAATTTCTTCTAGATTATCCAATTTTTTGGCATATACCTTTTTGGAGTATTCTCTTATAATCTTTTGTATTTCTGAGGTATCCGTTGTAATTTCTCCTCTTTAATTTCTGATTTTATTTATCTGAGCCTTCTCTCTTTTGTTCTTGGTGAGTCTAGCTAAAGGTCTATCAATTTTTTTTATCTTTTCAAAGAACCAACTCTTGGTTTCATTGATTTTTTTTCTATTTTTTTTTGTCTCTATTTCATTTATTTCTGCTCTGATTTTTATTATTTCCTTCCTTCTACTGATTTTGGGCTTTGTTTATTCTTCTTTTTCCAATTCCTTTAGGTGCAATGTTAGATTGTTTATTCAGGATTTTTCTTGTTTGCTGAGGTAGGCTTGAGTTGCTATAAACTTCCATCTTAGAACCGCTTTTGCTGTATCTCATACACTTTGGTATATTGTATTTTAATTTTCATTTGTCCCCAGGTATTTTTTGGTTTCTCATTGACCCAATTATTGTTCAGTAGCATTTTGTTTAATCTGTACATTTTTGTGGCTTTTCTGATTTTCTTCCTGTAGTTGATTTCTAGTTTCATACCTTTGTAGTCAAAAAAGATGCTTGATGTTATTCCGATCTTCTTAAATTTATTGAGACTTATTTTGCAGCCTAATATGTGATCAATCCTGGATAATGTTCCATGAGCATTTGAAAAGAATGTGTATTCTGCAGTTTTTGGATGGAATGTTCTGTAGATATCTACTAAGTCCATCTGATCTAATGTCTCACTTAAGGCCAATGTTTTGGTATAGATCTTCTGTTTGGATGATCTATCTGTTGGTGTAAGTGGAGTGTTAAAGTCCCCTACTATTTCTCCTTTTATGTCTGTTAATAATTGCTTTATATATTTAGGTGCTCCAATGTTGGGTGCATAGATATTAACAACTGCTATATACTCTTGTTGGATTGTTCCCTTTATCATTATGTAGTGGCCTTCTTTGTCTCTTGTTACAGTTTTTGTTTTAAAGTCTCTTTTGTCTGACATAAGTATTGCTATGCCAGGTTTCTTTTCTTTGCCATTTGCATGGAGTATCTTTTTCTATCCCTTCGCTTTTAGTTTGTGAGTGTCTTTAGGTCTGAAGTGTGTTTCTTGTATGCAGCATATATATAGGTCTTGTTCTTTTCATCCAATCAGCCGCCTTATGCTCTTTGATTGGAACATTTAGCCCATTGACATTTAAAGCAGCTATTGATAAATATTTATTTATTGACATTTTGTTAAAATTTTGTGGGTGTTTTAGTAGTTTTTGTCTGTTCCCATCTTCTTCTCTTGCTCTCTTCCCTTGTGGTTTGATGACTTTCTTTAGTAATATGTTTGATTTCCTTTTTCTTACTTATTTGTGGAGTCATTATAAGACTCTGCTTTGTGATTACCATGAGGTTCATATATAATATTATATGTATGCAGCAATCAGGATCGAGTTGATAGTCTCTTTAGTTTGACCTGTTCCTAAAACTCTACTCTTTTACTCCTCTTCTCCCACATTTTATGGTTTAGAAATCATTTCTAACCTCTTATTTTATATGTGTCTATCCATTACTGTTTTATGATTGAAATAGGTAATTTTAGTACTTTTGTCTTTTAACCTTCATATTATCTTCATAGGTGGTTGATCTGCTACCTTTACTGCATTTTTGCCTCTACCAGTGATTTTATTGCCTGTTTTATTTCCTGATAATTTTCTTGTTCTTATTTGTGGTCTTCTCCATCCCACTTAAATCAGTCCCTTTAGTATTTCTTGTAGAACTGGTTTCTTGGTGATAAACTCCTTTAATTTTTGCTTGTCTGGGAAACTTTTCTGTCTCCTTCCATTCTGAATGATAACTTGCCAGGTAGAGTATTCTTTGCTGTAGGTTTTTTCCTTTCAGCACTTTAAATATGTCATGCCACTCTCTTCTAACCTGCAATGTTTCTGCTGAGAAGTCAGCTGATAGCCTTATGGGGTTTCCTTTGTATGTCACTTGTTGCCTTTCTCTTGCAGCTTTTAGGATTCTCTCTTTATCTTTAATTTTGGTAGTTTTAATTATAAAGTGTCTTGGTGTGGGCCTCTTTGGGTTTATCTTGTTTGGAGCTCTCTGTGCTTCCTGTACTGGGGTGTCTGTTTCCTTCCATAGGTTAAGAAATTTTTCAGCTATTATTTCTTCAAATGGATTCTCTGCCCCTTTGTCTCTCTCTTCTCCTTCTGGGACACCTCTAATACAAATGTTAGTGTGCTAGATATTGTCCCAGAGTTGCCTTACACTGTTCTTGTTCTTTTTAACTCTTTTTTCTATCTTTTCAGCTTGGGTGATTTCCTCTAGTCTTTTATCCAGCTTGCTGGTCTGTTCTTCTGTATCATCTACTGTGCTATTGAGTCCCTCCAGTGAATTTTTCATTTCCAGTATTGTATTCTTCATTTCCGATTAGTTCTTTTTTAAATTTTCCAAGTCTTTGTTGACATTCTCACTGTGTTCATCCAATCTTCTCTCAAAATCAGTGAGCATCTTTATGAGTGGTTGTTTGAATTCTTTGTCAGGTAGGTCGCTTATTTCTGTTTCATTTAGTTCTTTTTCTGGGGTTGTGTCCTGTTCTCTTGCTTGGAACATATTCCTTTGCCTCCTCATTATGCCTGTTTCTCTGTGCTTATATCTATGTATTAGGTGAGTCAGCTATGTCTCCTGAGCTAGGAGAAGTGGCTTTATGGAAGAGATGCCTTTTGAGGCCCTGCAGTATGCTTCGCACTCATCATCAGTCCAGGTGTTCCAGGAGTGACCCCTGTGTGGGCTACAAGTGTACTACTGCAGCCAGGTTGCTCTTACTGCAGGTGCCCAAGGAGACTAGGCTTTCCCTCCCTGGCCAGCTGTTTGTAAATCAGGTTAGGTGTTCCCTAGTGATGAGGATTTTAGGCTGGTTAATTTTAAAACTGCAGATGAGAAGCAGGCTCTGAGGACTGGAATTTGCTTGCCCTTTGAGAGACGTTTACATTTGTAAAGGAAATCTCCATCTGTGGGGGTTGTATCCCTCTGCACCAGGAGGAAGGTGGGATGGTCTTATCTCTGGAAACTCTTAATGGGGAAGGCAATGACTTAAGTTGGTTACTGTCTGGCAACCTCATGTAACTGACCCCCCCCCCCCCCCCCCCCCCCCCCCCCCCCGCAACATCCTCCTTTGTCTTTAGCTGAAGATAGTATTTAGGGTGGTGGGTCTGGCATTTACTTAATCCGATTTGATTCTTCTCTAAAAGTTATAGGACCACCCAATAGCCAGACCCCACCTGCACTGATACCATTTTAACTCTTTTTACATAGTCTTTCCTTTGTCTTTTAAAGAACTCACATACCTATGCCTTAAATTTAGCCCTACTCTCCACCCATGTTTGCAGCAGCAGCTCCCCATGCCAGCAGCAGCTCTGACTGCCCATGGGTCCTGTCCCCATGCTATTCCACACTATTCTCTAAATAAAAGAGCACTACTGGCAGATCTTGAGAGTCCAAGAAATCTTTCTTTTGATTCCTTGGCTCACTGACCCCACATCACTAGCACAGTTGTACACTCTGTTGCAGTTTTTCTGTTAAGTGAGTAGGCCCCCAGCATGGTTGGTTGCTAAGCTCAGGGCCTTACAATTGCTGTAGGCTTCAGGCCTGCAATGCTGTTGTCAGCTGTCTCAGGATTGCAGCTGAGTAGGGCTGGCCCCAGACACAGGAGTGCCCAATTGTTTGAGGCTTTGGCAGGCAGGGCTTATCCCTTATCCGGCTATTTGTGAATCACAGATCTTCTGCCACTGATAGGCCCCACTCCCCACAGGTCTACATATGCCATCAACACAGTCCTGTCTCATGCACGTGTTCCAGCCCCCAGGATCATACCCAGCTGCCCCACTGCAGAGGACCCCACATTCTCCACCAATGCCCCCCTCACTCCACTTGCTCCTCACACAGGCCCTGCCCCTCACAGGCAGACATACTCACTTGCCTGCAGAGGATGGAGGGCACCCAGTTTATGCAGACTGAATATTAGCCTGAGGGCTTGCTGTTGGGTGGGGCCAGTCTGTAGGTCAGACTGCCTGCCCTGGCTGAGCTGGATTAAATTGGTGCTCTAGTGAGTGTTGCAGACCCCTGGGCTAACAGTCCAGGGGAAGAACTCAAATGGCCTCTACTAGTGTCTGTGTTAGCATGCATGTACTAGGTTACAATAATGGTTGCTGACAATGTCTCAGTTTCTGGAGAGGTCTCACCACTCACTGAGATGCACCCAGATCTTACCAGGTGAGTTTCTTTTCACCAAAAGACTGTACACTTGCTTTCTGGTGATTTTAGGTTGTTTTTTGAGATGAGTGAATTTGCACATGGGCGCTTTAAGAGGTGGGCTTTTCAGTTTAGTTTTTCTGAGGGTATTCCCCATTGTAGTTAATAGTCAGCAAAGGCAAATATTACGACACTCTTCTTAGTTGTGCTGAGTCCAAAGTATCCTTATAGCAGTAGCGTGCCCCTGCTCAGGTCATTACTCCTCCAGGGAGGGCTGTGTATCTTAGGGTTGCTCCTGCCTGGCCAGCTGTGAAGCTCTACAGCTCACAAGGTCGGCATTTTTCTCTCCAGAGAGGAATTTCTGCCTCTTCCACCTCAGTCAGGACTGTCCCTTGTTGTGGAAGTTCTTTTTATCCAGTTTTCAGTTCTCTCTCAGAGGTAATTTTTCCAAGAATAGTTGTGACCTTGTTATGTTCACGGGAGGAGGTGAGTTCAGAGTCTGCCTATGCTGCCATCTTGACAAGACCTCCCCTTTTGCTTTATTTTTAATGCTAAGGTCTCTCCAGCAAGAGCTTAGGCCTTATTACTGTAACCTGCAGTGTATGTGGAAGCGTTTTCCAACTGAGTCTGCACAAGAGAATACCCAGCTCTCCCTTTTGAATATTCATTCCCCGTCCAAAGTAAATTTCCCTGCTTCCCTTTGTTCGGGGACACCATGACTCTGGAAATGATCCCTCATGGTCTCCTATATGCTGCAAATATACTTTACTTTGTGAGACAACTACTTCTGGTGTAGAGTCTGATTTAACTCACCAGGAGGGAACCCACTTTGGTTCAGTAACAAAAACACCTACCCAGATCAAAATTTCACTTTCCCCTACCCTCTGACAGGCAACCTGCCCAGGCTCCCATGTTTGTCCCTGAGTATAAAAAAGGATGAGGACACAAGCAACCACCTCCCGTCTGGGAACCTCATATCCCCCACCCCCTACTCCTCCTACCACTCAGCCAGTCCTTGCTAACTCACTTGGTTGTTTTGCCTGGTCCACAAACACTGGCAGTAAAAGGACCAGTGGCTGGCTGGGCATTGAGGTGAGAGGTGGTGGCATGTGTGGCATGCCTGGCATTGCTGCTGCCTCTGGATTTTATGACTGCTCCTACATAGAGAGATCTCAGGCCCCAGGACCAGGGTGTGCTTATGGAAGAGCTGGCGAGAAGCTGAGGTTTACCAGGACCCTCTTCTTCCTTCTGTGGCTCGAGGAGCAAGTGCCGAGAGGCAACAATCTGACTCAGGGCTATATGTGTTCCCACCTGCTTGTTTAGGGAGGCTGTCTTTGCCCCTGGACATCAGAGAATCAGACAAGAGCCTCCGGCCAATTTTGCCACTCCTCCTTCCTCCCCTGGCTCAGTTCCAGCCCAGAGTGGAGGGAGGGGAAGAGGCAGCTGGAGGAAAAACAGAAAGTTAGGTGGTCAGCCTCTAGCCAAGAGGCCATCTCACAAGACCAGTCAATATTTCGAAGACCTCTCTCCCCCCACCCACCGCCAGTCAGCCCCACTCTAATTCCCCATTCTGCCCTCAGCTCCGTTACAGTCCTCCTATCAGAAGCCTGCAAAGGAGGGAGGGATATGGTGGGGAGGGAGAAGTGAGGACCAGAAGATAGCCTGGGAGGCCAGATGTGCTCCTGGTTATGTCCAGCTGTTTCTGCCCACTCATTTTTCTTCCGTTTTCTCCAGAAGCCTTGGTGCCAAGGATAAGGGTAGGAATGGGAGAAGGGAAGGGGCAGGGGAACAAGCTGCCTCAGAGAGAAGACTTCTTGCCAGTGGCCTATGCCAAGATTGGCAGACTCCAGCCCCTTAAGACAAGCCATATCCCCTCCTCTCCCTTTTCCTAAACATCTGCCTCCAAGATCCTTCCCTGGGAATTGGGCCAGTCTCCTATTTTGTCACTGATGAGAGCTTATTAGTGGAGCACCCAGATCATCCTAAATTTCAAGATAGCCTCCAGCCCCATCCCCATCCTGGGCCCAGCCCCCATGCCTCCCTCCCATCACCAGACCAGAAATTTCTGGGAGCCATGAAGATTCCCGCCACAATTCAACACCCTCCCCAACTCTTTGGGGGGGACATTATTCTACCTACTGCACCCATCTCAACTGTAAATTTCCCAATCAGAACCATGTCTGATTTATCTTTGCAACCCTCCTTCTTGCACTCCTCCCTCCAGCCATGTGTCTGGCAGAGAGTGGGCACTCATCAGTGATTGAATAAGCAAATGTTAAAACCTCTCAAGGCTATCAGATCTCTGAGTTCTCAGAGAACAGACTTCTTCCTTCCACAAGTCTAACCTAAATCCCATCTGCTTTGTTATCTTAATTGGGCGGATGCCAGATCCCGTGGTAACTCAACCTTTTGCTGTTTGCCCCTGGCTAGTGAGGTCTATCTGGAAACAAACTGATAACTAGCCCTGCCAATGCAGCCATAGCAGGGGCAGTTAGCCAGGTCTCCTAGGATGATTATCCCATTCTTGAGGCAGGGCTTCTTCCTGTTCCTCATAGGTGAGATCTTTAAAGCCTCTACCATCTGGGTTGCAGAAGAAAGTAGGAGAGTGAATATCCCTTGCAAAAAGACCACCCTCCCTCAGAATGCCCTCCCAGGGCCCCCCTCCTTTGATCTAGTCAGGCCTGCCTGCCCCATTCACCTTAACTGTTCTCTGGTAGTCTTCTATATGTGTGAGGGAGTGGGTCTTGCCCTCCCCAAGCTGGGGAACTAGAAGCCTATCCGAATCTTTGGAGTTTGTTCCCTACACACTGTACAGAGTTGAGCATGTGAAAAGGGCTCTGTAAACCCAGAATCTGGCCCCATACCATTTTTGCAAACTCTTATCCCTCTCCATTCCTACTGCTCCCTAATCTCTCAAAACAGCATAAGTGCACCTATCCCCCTGTCTTTCCTTAAACCATTCCTTCTACCAAGAATGTCTGTTTTTTCTTTCCCCTCCTGTCCTCCATTTCTCCAAATCATACACACACACACACACACACCCTACATATATACATCTTTCAAAGCCCAGCTAAAATGGTTCCTCCTCTGTGAGACCTTCCTTACCATCCTGTTAGAATTTATCCCTCCTTCCTCCCCATCACTGCCCAGCAGTTTGTACTTTTATTTAGCACCGACTCCCTTGTGTGCTGGTTGTTTGCTTACTCATATACTTCCCCACTGACTAGTAAATACCTTTGGGGCTTATTCGCCTTGGTGTCCCACCCACCATCCACTCCACTCCCACTCACCACTGCAGCCTTACCTCCATCACACAGTGCCTAGCATCAAGTTTATGGTCAGTCAGTGTTTTACTCACCAAATGAATGGCTCCTGCATCTTTTCCCTAGTCCATAGAAGGCTCTGGAGAAATCTTGGTCCATGTGTTGCAAAGTCTTCTTGCTTCCATGACCCTCATCCTCCTCACCCCCAACTCTACACACATACCTTGTCTCTTGTACTTTTTTCTATATTTATCTTCTGTGGCCCAAAATCCTAACATTGTATCACTTAGATGACTGTTGGAGTACACTTATGTACTTGCAGAATGGTAAAGCTGGAAAAGACTTTAGGGACCCTCATCTGCTTCCCAGTTCACAAAATGAGGAACTGAGACTCACAGAGGGCAAGGGATTTGCTTAAGCACCCTCACCATATTCGTAACCAAGTCAAAACTAAATCCCTGAAAAGTTTTCAGATTTTTAAGTTCAGTTTGCTTTGCACAGAGCCACCACCCATTAACTTTGCATAGAAAAGTGGGCAAATGGTGCCACACAGTGACTGAGAGGCTTAGCTTCATGTAGCAGCCTTGTTCCTTGAAAGTGGAATTCCCAGCCATACCCTGCTGTCTCTCTATCCCCTGAAAGAAGAGGGTACAGGGAGGTCACCTTCCAGGAATAATCCACAAGATATTCACATAGCCTCACAATCTGCAAGCAGGAAACAGGACCCACCCATGTTATCTCACATCTTCACCAAGAAAGGTGGGGGAGTAGAGATGGCAGGCGGCTTGGTAGCTAGAGAGTTGGGTTTCCTGAAGGGACTTGGAAGAGGGGATTCAGACCTTACGTCTCTGAACCAACTCTGAAAGCTGTTCCCTGAGCCTGTGCTGTTAGGCTGGCTGTTTACTGAATGTTTCTTTGCTATGTCTGGCCTGTGAAGTTCTGGCTTCACATCCTGGCAAAGGCCTCTTTTGTCAGAATATGCAGATCTGAAGACCTGGCACTCAGGGCCGGAGAGATGGACATTCTCAGATTCTTTCCACAGAGGTTTTAACAAGCTAGTTTGGAGGTTAAGAAGCTGGACCTTTCTCCCTTTGACCATAGAACTGCATTCTGGTTGACCTCCCAAAGCCTCCTTGGTCAAGCTGCTAGCAGGAATCTTCTACATTGTAGGTCAGAGGAAAGGGGGGTTTAGTTTCAGGCAGAAAAGGGAAAGGGCGGCAGGTTTTGGGTCATCTGCCAAAAACTGACACCCTGCCCCATTTGGGAATAAAGATTCTTGGAAGTTCCGGAGAAAACAAGATGCACCCTAGGTCTAAACTTAGGTCAGGGCCACCTGTGTGGCACCTCCAATGAGCCATCATCTTTGATCCTCAGCTGGCCTATGGCTGGATGCCTGGGTAGAAGAAAAGGTGGGGAGGAGTTGCGCTGCTGGGATAATGAGGCTAGGCCCTAGCCCAGTTCTGGAATGAATTTGGAGGCAGATGACTATAAATCAGGCAGGGCTCAATGACAAATCAAGGAAAAGTCCTGGGATAAATGAATCTTTCTTCATTCTTCTCCCATCTGGCTTTTGAGTTCCAGGAATATGTCCAAAGTATGTGTCTCTCAGTGAGCTGGTTGCTGGCAGGCTAGGGAGGGGAAGGGATGCTTAGAAAGCTGGATGAGGAGAGGAAAGGATGATAACGGCATGGAAAATGGAGAGCACTGGAAGATGACAGGGACTTAGGCATGGGGCTGAAGCATATTTTGTGGGCTTGAGTGGAAGTTATGCAGCCAAATGATGTTTAAATGAAATGATCTTAAAAACTGATTTCCTGGTTGGCATAGAACTCCTAGGAACACCCTTCCCCAAGCCAAGGTCTCAGACTACAATTTCTTCCATCTACCCACCTCCTCAGGCTCAGAAAACATGATGCCATTGTCCCCTGGAGTTGTCCCTGCACCTAGAGGGGTGCTGATTCTGGAGATGGGATGACTCTAACACTCATTGTCTAAGCCTTTCATGTACATGGAATATTGCATACACTTCAACTACTTTTCAACATCTAACACTCAGAATACAGGGGCAATTCGGCCATGATAGGTTACCACCTAGATGGCCATCTAATTAGAATCCCATAGCTCTATGAGGTTGACAGGACAGGGAGTTATCTCCATTTTACAGATAAGGAAATTGAGGCTCAGACAGATGAAGCTAGAATCCCAGTGCTAGAGGGATCTAAGATCGCTCTAGTCAAAATCATCTTTTGATGCTCAAGTCCCAGTACCTTCCACCCCCTAACGCTTATGTCCAGTGACTAAGTAGCAGCACTTGAACAACTCCAGCAGCTTGGAAATCATTATTTTCTGAGACAGGCTTTGTCCAAAACCCTCAACCTATTAAGTATGGGGCCTTAACTAGGAATCCAGGGTTCAGGATGAATTTGGAGAAGAGCTGGTACCTGATGTTGAGATGCTTACTATTTCCTAAGTTGGGGGCTCTTATGTCGTTTTAGCTGGTTTGCGTCAGACATCTTCTTATGTTGTAGCAAGATCAAGACTCAAGGGAGGAGAGAGACAAAACCACCTAAGCAAAGGGGAGAAACAACAACCCATGGAGTGCTGAACATAAGCCTTTATTCTAGAAAGGTATCTAGGCCAGGATGAAGATGGGAGGGGTGAGGTGAAGCTGGGATGGGAAGGAAAGGGGAAGTCTAGCCAACTCCATGGAACCCAGAAAACTTGAAGGATATCTAGCCAACCTGAGATTAGGAGTTTGGGTGCTGATCAAAGTGGCAGCATGGGGGTCTGATTCCAATTTGAGATGCTACACCAGTTGGTGCGCATTGTAAAGACCATTCTGGTTAGCAGCTGCCACATTGTGGATAAACATCTCATCCTTTGCCAGTGATAAACAAATGGCAAGCAATAGGATATATGGGAGTATATGAGGAAGCCATTTGGTGTAAATCTAATTCAGCCTGACCTTGTTTTTCCAAAAGGGCCTGATGTGGCCATTGAGCATGCATTGTATATCTGCTTTAAGCATTTGCTATGGCCCAAAGCCAAGATCAAATGCCCTTAAGATAAAGATGTAACTTCCTCCACATTGAATTTCCTTAAGGATAAGCGTCTCTCACTAGGTTAGAAATTGATTGCTGCGCCCACCCCATGACCACCCAGCTCAAGACAGCAGACTCATTACTTGCTGTGTGAATTGCTGTACCAGCTATGGAATCTCACGACTGTTATAAAAGGGACATTCCAATTATATGTGATACATGCTCTTTGAGGGTATATAACCACACTGCACACCCAACTTCTTTGGTGCCCTTCTTTCCTTGGGAAAGGAAGGCCCCAGGATAAATGGTCTTCAGATCTGGCTCATGATAAGCTCACCCAAATTTTGATTTATAGATTGTTTGTGGATCATTTGCATCAACACCAGAATGTCAAAAACTGAAATAGAAAAGAGAAATTCAGCTCCTTTCTAGCTTTGAGCTAGTTTTGGAAATGAGAGTGGGGATGGGGGAATAGAACCACAGAAGCTAGCCCTAGAAATAATGTTGTCAGTGTTGTTATTATATAACTAATAGTCACCATACATAGAACTATTATTAACAGGAAAACTTGGGCCCAGGGAGAAGTTATGGTCTATATGACATTAAAACTAAGTAGACTATTTGGTCATTTTTGGTCAGCTTGATTCACCTGATTGATTCAGTGGAAGACAATCAGCCAGCAGACCTTCTTGGCATGAAGCTGACCAAAGAAACACTTTCTCTGACTCCAGTTTTTGCTTTCCCACCCCTTATTTTTGATTCATGAAGTCACTATGTCTGGGCCTGACTTGGTTTTCTGGTGTTCTCAACTCACCTGGATGCTCAGAGCACAGAGGACTGAGGCACGTCTGTGCCCAGCTCATGCCCACAGCTGTTCTTTCTGCTGATCCTGCCCTTGCCAAGTCTGGACCTCACCTCCAAACAAGAACAAGAAGCTGTGAGAAATAGCTTCGAGCCTACTTTCTCTCTCTCTTTCTCTCTCAGTCCTCCTCTCTTCCCCCCTCTCTTCCTCCCTTCATCCCTCCATAACTCTCTTCTATGGGCTTATGAAGGGCTCTGGACTCCTAACCCAGGGCCCAGCCCTCTATACACTGCTTCCCCTCTGTTATCGGGGGCTCCATCTTATCCATCCCACTTGCTCATCACCTACTCACTGATTTTGGCAGTAACCATCTGTTCCCAAGGTGACCCAAGGAAGCAATGGGAATGGAATTATTTTTCTTTCCTTCTGTGGACTTAGGGAAGCACTGGGGGAGGGGAGAGCTATTTCCATGCTGAGAACAGCAGTTCTCTAGTTCCTGTCAATTTACAAAAACAGAGACTATTTTAAGAGGCAAAATGTTTATTTGGGATAAAATAACTGTAATTCAGGGAGCATAGATTCAGGTAAAAACCCAAATAGTGTCCCACTAGGGAGTAAAAGTCAGGGGTTTTTAAGGGCAAAGAAGGGAGGTTGTATTACTGTCGATGAAAATAATCCATAACCAATCTATAAATGAAAATTTGGGTGAGTTTATTCTGAGCTGAAATCTGAGGACCATGGCCCGGGGCCTTTCTTCAGAACCAAAGGAAGAAAGGGCACCAAAGAAGTGGGGTGCACAGAGTGGTTATATACCCCCAGAGAGGATGTTTCACATAGGATTGAAATGTTCCTTTTACAATAGTCGCGAGACTGCTCTGTCGGCACAGCGATTGATGAAACAGCAGGTAGGTCTGCTGTCTCAGTGAACACAGCAGGGTGGCTGGTCTGTTGTCTCCAGCTGAGTGGTCACAGGTGAGCTGGGTGGTCAAAGGTGAGTGCAGCAATCAGTTCCTAGCCTAAGCAAAGATGCTTATCCCTAAGGAAATGCCAATGTGGGAGGGGGAGGGAAGTTGCACCTTTATCTCAAGGGCCTTTGTTCTGGCCATAGGAAATGTCTAAGCACATATACAGTGTGTGCTCAATAGCCACAGTCAGGCTCTTTTGGAAAAAACAAAGTCAGGCCGAATTAGGTTTATACCAAATGGCTTCCTCATATACTCCAATATATCCTATTGCTTGCCATTTTTATTTGTCATTACAAAGAATTTTAATTGGAGTTGGAGGCAAAGAGCTAGTCTTGGCTAAACATTGATTGAATATTGATTCTATCTTCAAAAAATCCACAATCATCCATCTTTGTGATCAGGATGTCCATTCTCCTGCTGACTTATCAAACAATTGCTTATAAAACAATTAGCATTTTGGCCCAGTCCACAGGTTTGACCCAATTCAAGGTTCAAGAAAGCAGAGCAGTTTCTCTGGAAAGGCAATTCTGCTTCCATTTTAAAATGGCTCCACTAAAAACAATTTTGACTTTTCCTTAGACTACTCCCCTCTTGGAAGGCAGCCCCTGGCGAAGGGGCCTTTGTTGAATTTAAAGGAAAGCAAAGGACTTTCTAAGGAGCAAGGAGAGGGAAATGAAAGGAAGGGAAGGGAAAAGAAAGGTGGCAGGGTCTTTTGCAACTGAGGTTGGCTAACTTGATCCCTAGATTCTTACTAGGACCTCAGCTGAGTTCTGGAGGCCCTAGGGACAGTGAATTGCTGTACCATATCTGCATTCTGTTCATCTTCCTTGGTTTTCCGCCAGGATTTAGAGAGCCATCTTTTGTATAGCTAATGTAATTGAATGCATTTGTGAGTACTCATTTTGGATGCTTGTGGCCAGGGAGTGGCAGACAGGAAGCCAAACATAAAAGAATGGTGGGGAGGGCTGTTGGGGAAGGAGAGGAGTGGGTGACAATTAAGGGACAAAAGAAGCTAAGAAAAAAAAGAGAGGAGGTTGTGCAGAGGAAGCCAAAAGAACAGCATAGGGCTGAACCCATAGCAGAGCGCCCCACCTCTTGTGGTGCTGCCATCTAGTCTAACTAAAGGATGCCACCTATGGTGGATCAGAATTGGCCACCTCAAAATACATCGCTTTGCGTTGATTATTTTCAAGAACAAAAGACTCTGAAAGAAACTTTGACCTCCCCGCTAACTGCCTGAGAGAAATTTAAGATAAAAGGCCTATCGCCAGGACAGGCCATCACCATAGGTAACTGGAGGTATCAGTCGACTGGAGGATCCTTGCTAAGCCCAATCTTATCAAAGTTCTGTTTGCCAAACATTTGCTTTTCAGTTTGCATGTGAATTGCCTTCCTCCTCTTTGAAGTCCCAAAGCACTACCCCCAACATCTTCCTTTGTTATTAGCTGAAGATGATATTTAAGCTGGCTGCTCAGCCATTCTGGCAAGTTATGCAATTTTCCTGGGTTTCTCCCATGTATACACATTATAAAGCTTTGCTTGATTTTCTCCTGTTATTCTATCTCATGTCAATTTAATTCTTCGGCCAGCCAGAAGGACCTAGAGAGGGTAAAGGATTTGTCTTCCTCCTCTACACTCTTCAACAACTAAATAGATAGGGCCTGGCTCCTCAGTGAGTAGGAGGCCAAAATGTGAAGACTTTTTTCCAATTTCCATGAAAATATTCCACCAAGAAGGCACCTAGAAGGTACCTATTGAATACGGCCCTGCTAAAGTATGAATTAGTGAGGTAGACTCTTATAGCTAGAAGAAGGAATCTCAGAACCCATCTAGGCCACTGCCCCTTTCTACTCTCCACCACCACCACCTTGGAGCTGAAGAAACCTAAAGGGAAGGTACAACAGCAAGTTAGTCACAGTTATATTCCCCTGACTTGGGGTAAGGTAGAAAAAGGCTGCCTGCACCTTCCCTAACCATGAATCCTTAACACAAAGGAACATTTTCTAAGGGTGGATTTTTGGGCACTCTGGTAGGCTAGAAGGGAATAGATTAGGGATAAAAAGCCCCTTCAATTTTCCTCTAGCCACATCAGAGGATGCTGGAGTAGACAGCTTTAGAGTACAAAACCCCAACTTTTCAAGGGGATCCTGAAAAATGCAAGCTCCCTTACCCCCATCCCAGCAATACAGATCACTCACTGCTCAGGCCTTAACATCAAACAAGAAGACTGCACCATTTTTACCCAGAATCCTGGAAACAGCATATGACAGCAAGCTGACAGTGTGTTCTGAAAAGAAACAAAAAAAGAAAGGAAAGGTAATGGTTTAGGGAGGATCTTGGCTAGTCATTTTCCTCCAATCCAGAGGTTCCTGGGTGTTGCTTGAGCAACAAGAGCCAGCTCCAAAACCCCAAAAGAATTCAATAACTATTTGAGAAGGTGCTTAGAGCTAGAGATTTCTCTAAGGAGGTAATGTGCTGTGAGCAGAGCTGTATGGAATATTTCAAAAATCAACTGTGCTGTGAGCTCAAGACCAGGGCACTCATTTGCACATTGTTCTGCAAGTATATCCACCATCAAACACATTGTTCAGGGCTCTGATTTCCATACTTTAATTTCTCTAAGAAATTGTCGACAAAAGTAATCTATAACCAATCTATAAGTGAAAATTTGGGTGAGTTTATTCTGAGCTACAATGTGAGGACCATGGCCTTGGGCCTTTCTTCCCAAAGGAAGAAAGGGCACCAAAGAAGTGGGGCATACAGAGTGGTTATATACCCCCAAAGAGGATGTTTCACATATGATTGAAATGTCCCTTTTACAATAGTCACGAGACTGCTCTGTTGGCACAACAATTGATGGACACAGCAGGTCGGTCTGCTGTCTCAAGCTGGGTGGTCACAGATGAGCTGGGTGGTCAAAGGTGAGCACAGCAATCAGTTCCTAGCCTAAAGAAAGATGCTTATCCCTAAGGAAATGCCAATGTGGGGGGAAGTTGCACCTTTATCTTAAGGCCATTTGCTCTTGCCATAGGAAATGTTTAAAGCAGATATACAATGCATGCTCAATGGCCACATCAGGCCTTTTTGGAAAAAGCAAAGTCAGGCCGAATTAGGTTTACACCAAATGGCTTCCTCATATACTCCAATACGTCCTATTGCTTGCCATTTCTATTTGTCAAAATCATGCTTATACATCATCTAGCTTACTTTGCATGCAGACATGCCTATATGCAACCTTCAAAGACCCTCTCCTTCCAACTGCCCTGGCTTGCAGAGAGTAAGGCAAGTTACAATAAATCAGTTTTACAGCTGGAGGAAACTGACGCCAGCGTGGCAAAGAGACTTGTCTTAGGTGGCAGTATTGGAAATGATCAAACCTAAATTTTCCAAACTCCTAAGCCAGTGCTCTATCCCCTATATTTTCACTCCTAGTGTAGAGGTTGGGGAACATGAGACCATCCAAAACTTGGAGGCTACCCAAAGAATAGGAGAAGGAGGGTTGTGAATATCAGGATCTGAAAGGTAGAGGTGATGTAAAGAAGGAAACCCTCAGGCCTGTGTTCCAATATACAGGGCTACAGCTTCAGGTAAATTCAGCTGCTTGCAATGGATATAGTTGATAGCCTAGGAGAGGAAGACATCCACTTTGCAGAACATGTTCTTTATCTACAAGAAGGGGACAAGATAAGCTTGCACTAAAGCTTTATCCAGGGCTAAATCTCAGCTGCCTTTGGACCAAGCGAGGGTGCAAGCTGCCATGCCATAGGTCCCTGGCATGAGCCCCAGGGAGCCAGAGAGGTGTAAGAGAATCCAAAACATAGGCTCTTACCCAAAGCCTCGTCCAATCTCAACCATTAAATCCACATTGCAAAGTACTTCCAGACATTTTGCAGAGCCCACAGATCCACATCCCAGGCATCCTAGTGAAAGAGCTTCTGGAACTCTGACCTCTAGAGGAAATTGGTCCAGTTAAAGGAGGTGAGTTTGGCATTCTGTAGAACAAGAAAAGAGAGCGAAAATAAGGGAGCCAGGCAACTGCTTCTGCCCTAGGCTATGAGATTCCCGAAACAACCTTTCTCTCCCTAGATACACACTGATTTCTTCCCCCATTTTCTGGGAGGATGAGGTAGAGTGGGCCTCTGGTCAAGGCCTAACCAGGGCAACTGAGAAAGGCAGAGAAGAAAAGGATTAGGATGGGACAGGAGGCCTTCAGGTCCTAGAGGAAAGAAGTGTTGATGCAATTAAGTGGGCCTCAGATGACTTAGGTTTTCACTAAGGAATTTACCTAACAGGCTGAGCCCCAGGAGGAGGGGTGTGTACTTCCTGGGCTTCTTCCTTACCCTCCACCAGCTTCTCTGCTTATAGAAACAGACCTCAGGCCACCACAGGGAACAAAGCATCCAGTTGCTCTGGAGGCCAACTTGGAGCTTCCTGCTAATAGACACTGGGGGTGCTGATAGGCAGAGAAGCAGGTAGGGAAAGGGGATCATAGGGGAAATTAGTTGAAGGTTGTGAGCTCACCTTCACCCTTCACCACTCCTTTATTCTTGTTTATGAAGGGGAAGAGCAAGGGAATGAGGCTGCATAAAATCTGATTGCAGAGGAAAATAATGTTCCTCTTGTCCTCTAGACTACCCACCAAGTTTCCAAACAGAATGATGGCTCTTGCACAAACACCATCTCACTCCTGTGGGAGATGATAGATGTGTGTCCAGGAGCTTTGTGAGCCTCAGCCCCAGCACACCATGCTAGCCCATTTCCATAGCACTCAACCTCTGCCCACAAGCCCAGAGGAACAGGACATAGTACCCTTAGACTCATGGCCCTGAGTGACTCACCACTCTCCTGGCACGCACACACATTGAGTCATCCAAATTTATCATTACATACTGTTGAAAAACAAAATTCAAACAAGTAAATTTGAACATCACATTGGTTTTATTAAATGATTCATGAATCAGGCAGCATCCCATCTAGCAACAAGAAGGGGGCTCCAAGGAGTTGTACAAAATGGCAGGTTTTTATAGACAGATGGAAGGTGGGGTAAGAAGGTATCAGCAAAAGAAAAGAAATGATTATATTGGGGCAGGACATCTCTTTTTAGGGAGAAGAGAATGATAAAAATCTTATCACACAGATTTCCTCTTCCTCTGGAAGATGGGGATGGCCCACGTGACACATTACTTCACCATTGCTAACCAGAAAATTCCAGACTAGTTAATTAAGACTGCATTTCTGGGGAAGATCAAAACTACAATTAGATCAGATATTAAATCTCGTTTTATTGTCATGGGCATTAGCACAAGTGATATCATTTTGGACCTGCGTTTTTTCTCTTTAACCATTCCCTCTTTTGATAAGACTGAAGATTGACTGAGAGATGTGATCCAAATTTAAGGCATTAGCACCACTCTCAGCTACCATTCTGTAATTCTTGCAACTTTGTTGATCATTAGTGTGGGATTCATAGGTCATGATATTTTGCTTAATCCTCATGACATTCACAGGTCATGGTTCCAGGTTCATAATCCTTAAATTGGTTATCCTCTTGATTCTTTTCTAACTTTCCAATCTTAGAGAGATCATTTGCCTGGTGGGTAGTGGGTGCAAAAATGCATTTGAAGCTTGAGAGAATGCAATACACCAGTGGGATTTTTATGATAACTACAGACAGGATAATTCCCAATGTGTGGAGTTCACTTCAGAGATATGGTCTCCAAGACCCAAACCAATCAAGATCAAATAAGCCAAAGAAGACCGCATTGAAGGAGTCATCTTTGTAAACCAAATAGCTTCCTCAGTGATCTTATGTAACTGAGTTTCAACTCCTCCAGAAGTATCAATCCAGGTATAGCCGATAGTGTTGACCACAGCAGACACCTCCTCACTCAAGTAAAAGATAATTAAGGGCATTGTATAATTGATAATCAGGATTATCAAGGACAACTTTGGCCAGAGTCTAAGAATTTTCAGTGGATTCTGCAATATTTTCAAGAACTAAGGAGAGTTTCCTAACCATAGACTCATTCATATTTATTCCTGAGCAGGGAAGTAGGGTACCGCCAAAGAAAGTGAATCCTTAATCATGAAAGCCTCTTGCTAGGTCCTTTCTAAAACAGTTAGGAGTGTAGTTAGATAACCTAAGAGGCATTGCCCAGCTATGCATCAGCCATCTAGACATTCATAGGCCCAAGGAGAATGTTAATTACTACAGATAAAGATAAATCCTATTGGGGCACAAACCACTTCCACTAAGGTGGCACTGTTAATGGATTCATTCACAGGAATTGTTGCATTTGTCTGTTCAAGCCAGGGATGAGTTACATTTTCTCCTAGCCTGAAATAAAAAGTTATTCTAAGTTGCAGAGGTTGTCGCCCTTAGTGATGGCCTGGGAGGTACAGATGATGGCATTATCTTTCCTGGCCAATTCCAGAGTAAAGGAAAGGAAGGAAGGAAAGATGGAGGTAAGAAAAGAAAGAAGGGAAGCAAGGAAGAAAGAAAAGAAGAAAGAGTTTTGTTTAAAGTCAAAAGTCTTTAACTGTCATCTTGGGTGGAAGCAGTTGACCTTGATGTCAGCTACTTCTCTTCCTTGTCAACTTGATTTGGACATCTCCAGCATCTGTACAGGATCAGACGTCAGGTGGAGCCTTCTTTAGCTGTGAGATGTACATCCAAGATTCAAGTCCCTGAAGTTGTGCTACCACCTGGCTAGTGAGGAGGACCTGGAACAATCCCTTCCAAGGAGATTTAAGCACATTCTTTGTTATTAGTGATTCCAAATCAGAAGAGTGAGAGGAGATTGGAAATAGTTTGGCACAAGGAAGTCAGCTATTTGAGGAAAGTACAAGAATTCAGGATTCAGTCCAGTTTACAGGTATATAACAAAACCCCAAAGACAATTAACAGGACTAAAATCTAATGTCCACAAAGGTGCAAATGTAATTTTTTTCTCTACAATTACCCCTGTGAACATCATAAATGAAACCTCATCTAAAATGGAGTCTGGAGTCCAGAAGAGAGGACTCACGCACATCCCACTCAATGCACAATATAGAACCCTACAGGAAGAGACATATCTTGCATCTCTGAGAGGAAGTGATACTACTTACCACCCCAGCATAAGGAAGAAATTCCTCCTTGCCCAGTAACAGCTCAGCCAATGAGAGACTGCCATGCCTCAACCAATGAAAACTCACTACACTTCCAACTCCCCATCTCCTCAGATGGAATCTTTGTTTACACAACCCCTCACAACTTTATAAAAGAGTATTCCACTCCTTTGTTTCTCCAGACTTGCTTGTGGTTCACCACAGACCACACATCCTGAATTGCAATTCTTTGCCGTCCTTGGATAAATACATTCTGCTGGTAAAAATAACTCACTGTTTATTTGTTTTAAGTCAACACCTCCAATTTTTTTTACCAAAGATACTCACAGTAAAGCTAAATTTGTTTGCATTAACCTTGGCCTGATTATTTATATAAGTGCACCAGGAATAGTGATTGACCATATAAGTTCTTTTTAAGAATGCTTTGCTGGAATATTGTAAGCAAGGTACCAGGTTGATTTTTCTAAGCAGTTCCTTGAAGCTGCCTGGTCTTATCTGAGTCTATGCACATCTCTCTCAAATATGACATTCCAGTCAAAGCCTTGGTAATATAGCTAATGCTTCCAATTATATCCTGTTACAAGGACAACAGACTCTTCTTGAGCTTGTACAAATAAATATGTTGTCATGTAAATAAGAATACTCACTGACAGTTTCTGAATTCTGGAGGGATCAGGAAGGTCCTGATCTGGAGAACAGTAAATGTTTTATCTTTGTTCACAAAAGTATATGTTACCTAATTGTTGACAGCTTAGGAAAAAAATATTTATTTAAATTTGGAAAAAAAATTGGAGCATCCTCTTTAGCTCATGCACTCCCATGTAATTAATACTTGTGCTGCTTGAATTCAGTTTTTCCATTAGTTCTCTCAACCTTGCCTGATGATTGTGGGTGATAGGGACAGTGATAATTCCAAGAAGTTTGAAAGATTTTCATTAAGGCTCATACGATCTGCCCAGGGAAGTGGATGCCTTGGTCACTGGAGATTGTGAAAGGTATAGCCCAAGCTAGAAACACATTTTCTAACAGTTTCTTTGCCACTGTGAGAGCATCAGCCTTCTGGCAGGGGAAGGCTTCAACCCATCTGGAAAATGTACACACAAGAACAAGTACATATTGATAACCCATACTAAGTGGCAGTTGAATGGAGTCCAGCTGCAGCTGTTCAAAGGGTTCAGAGGGAGGAGGTTTGAGGTGTAGGGGAGGAAGACATTTCCTCTTCCCAAATGTGGGCTCGTCTGGCTGGAGAACGAATTAAATTCACATGAGACAGAATAGCAAGAGAAAATTAAACAAAGCTTTATGAGGAACCATGGCCCAGGGCCTTTCTTCCCGAAGGAAGAAAGGGCACCAAAGAAGTGGGGTGCACATAGTGGTTATATACCCCCAAACAGGGTGTTTCACATGTGATTGAAATGTCCCTCCCACAAAAGTCACAAGATTGCCCCGTCGGCACAGCGCTTGATGGACACAGCAGGTAATGGTCTGCTATCTCGGTGGGTGTAGCAGGAGGCAAGTCCAATTGTCTGAAGCTGGGCCGGTCACAGGTGAGCGCAGCAATCAGTTCCTAGCCTAAGGAAAGATGCTTAATCCTTACAGAAATGCCAAAGTTGGGAGGGGGAGGGAAGTCAGTTACAGGAGGTTGCCAGAGAAGCACAACAAAATGCAGATTTAAGTCCTTGCCTTTGGTATTGATTAAGAGTTTCTAGAGAGAAGGTCATCTCTCTTCTTCCTGGTACAGAGAGGGAGGCACCTTTTACAGATAGAGATTTACCTTACAAATGTAAATGTGTCCTAAGGAAGGGCAAGTTCCATTCCTCAGAGCCTCCTTCCCTGTCCCAGTTTATCAAAAGCAATCAGCCTCAAATAATCCTGATGCCAAAGAGACATATCTTGGGGTGGCCAATTTCAGGTCCCTACAGAGGCCTCTGGGGATAAAGGTAGTTTTCCCAAGGTTATGGACCTGACAGGTCAGAAGTTGCTGGTAAACTGTTTTTGAAATTTTATACTAACATATATTCATAATTTGAGTCATCTTAAATCCACTATGATGGTTGAAGGAATGTAAACACTGAAAATGGGGTTTTCTAGAGAGCTGGGAAGAACTAAGTAGCTATTTTGGGTTTCCCATAGCCCTGACTGTTCATTTATTTTACAGCAAATGTTTACCCATCTTAATTTCTCTGATTCAGGAGTAGACTATTGCCATGTTACAAGGACATCAGGGTGGCAAAAATCTGGCAACAAGGAGTCATTTTTTTGCAGAAACAGAATGGGCTTCACCCACATGTCCCAGAATCTTTATAGATTCAGTTGCTGTTGCCTTTGCATGAAAGTCAACTGGTGCATTTTCCCAACACTCAGATTCAGTCCTTTTAGTGTGAGCTTCAATTTTGATGGTAAACAACATTTTATACCAGGACATATCATATTTCTAGGAATTTCATACAATTTCCAGAACACTTATATACCTATGCAAATACAGCATAAAGAAGGTTGCTAAGCCTTACTTTTTATTTGACAATGTTTCCCATGTCACTTAATATATCAAGTAAGCCTAATTAGTTTAACAAATCTTTTGGAACGTTCCAGGGACCCACTGGAAAAAACCCAAAGTTTCTTCCAGGTCAAAAATGATGAGGACTTTTAGGCTGGTTACTTTTAAAACTGCAGATGAGAAGCAAGCTCCGAGGACTGGAATTTTGCTTGCCCTTTTGAGACATTTGTGTTTGTGAAGGAAGGGGGGGTGACCTTGTAGGGACCCGAAATTGGCCACCCCAGGAGATGTCTCTTTGGCATCAGGATTGTTTTGGGCTGATTGCTTTCGATAAACTGGGACAGGGAAGGAGGCTCTGGGGAATGGAACTTGCCCTTGTTGTGACACATTTACATTTGTAAGGTAAATCTCTATCTGTAAAAGGTGCCTCCCTCTCTGTACCAGGAAGAAGAGGAGAGATGACCTTATCCCTAGAAACTCTTAATGGGGAAGGCAAGAACTTAAGTTGGTTGCTGTCTGGCAATCTCATGTAACTGGTTTAGGGTGGTGGCGTCTAACCTTTCTAACCTTTACTTAATCCGATTTGATTCTTATCTAAAAGTTGTGGGACCACCCAATGGCCAGACCCCACCTGCACTGATACCATTTTAACTTTTTTCATGTTCTTTCCTTTGTCTTGTAAAGAGATGATTCACATACCCATGCCTTATAAAATTAGCCCTAACCCTCAACTCGGGGCAGCAGCAGGAGCTCTGACTGCCCGTGGGTCCTGTCCCCACGCACCAGCTCTGCCTGCCCATGGGTCCTGTCCCCATGCCAGTGGGGGCAGCAGAAGCGGCAGCAGCAGAAGCTCTGACTGCCCGTGGGTCCTGTCCCCACGCACCAGATCTGCCTGCCCATGGGTCCTGTCCCCATGCCAGCGGGGGCAGCAGCAGCAGCTCTGCCTGCCCATGGGCTCTGTCCCCATGCCAGCGGGGGCAGCAGAAGCAGCAGCAGCAGAAGCTCTGACTGCCCATGGGTCCTGTCCCCATGCTATTCTATACTATTCTCTAAATAAAAGAGCACTACTGCCAGATCTTAAGAGTCTAAGAAATCTTTCTTTCGACTCCTCGGCTCACCGACCCCGCATCAAAAAATATTTCATTTTTAGAATTTGCTTTTGGGAAGTATGTTAAAGACATCAAAAGGTTTGAAAATTTGACTAAACAGAATCACAAAAAAATATGTAATAATTCTTAATTATCTATTAGCAAAACTTAGTTCTTTTAATATTAAGAAGACTCAATTTTCCTAAGTAATCAAAGACCTTATAAAGATAGCAAACACAGGAGATTATTTTTACAAAACAAAATCTTTGCTTTCCTTTCATAATCTCTTATAAGGAGCAGACTGATAGTCTAAGAAAACTTTGTCCTTTTAACAGATGAAAGAAAACTAAGTTTTAGTTTTACTTAAGCATAAGTATGTTATTGATATTAAAGCTTAATTTTAAAAACTCTTGCTCTCAACAATTTGTTTAGATTACTCAGGAAAACTTCACTAGACATTAGACAAAATCAACCATCATGCTAGGTTATTTTTTGCTGGCAAATTTTGCAACACAGATAACATAATTTGAATAATAAACACCTGTAGAAGTTGTTTTTCTGCATTATATTTAATGTTGATAACTTTAAAAACTCGTCTGTTTTTAATTAAACTAATCAACTTAATATAGCTTTTATTTATTGAAGATTATCCCAGATCACATAAACTTGAAAAGCATTTGAGGTAGTTTCTATATTTTTGAGAATTTTAGGATGCCAATCCTTACAAGTGCTTGATCTTTAACCTATTTAAATAGAGCTATAAGTTAATTTTAGTAATATGATCCAGAGGTAAAAGAAAATATCACATATCCACAATGTACACATACAGACACAGCAGGTAATGGTCTGCTAGCAGATGCAAGCAGAAACCTTATAGTTAATATTTGTGGAGAAGACACTTAAGACTTTTCAAAGTATGTCCAAATACTCTCTCTCTCTTTTTTTACTGCAGATGAGAAACTTCCCCCTAAAGTTCGCATTTCAAAGAATGGCTCTTAGTTCCCAGAGAAGATGGGGGTAGAAAATCTACATTGCAAAAGAAAGAATCCAAGTTTTATCCAAGATGGAGTTTTGGGGGCATATTTGCCTATTATCAGAGGTCTAGGGTAATTTAAATATTTTCCTCCCCTAAATGCAAGACAATTCTGTTTCTAACACCCCAATATCTACAAGCTTGTTGAGATGAATAGGGAAGGTTGTGGGATTAGCAAAAAGAGCAGGTGAACTTTAACCACTCTTTAGAGCCAAACCTCTGGCCCTGTAGAGTTTTGAAAGGTTAAAACAGTTGTTTCCAATTTCCTGAGAACTGGGTTGCTATCTAAATGATATCAAAGGACTGTGACACACCCATCCACCTATTGTTGGAATGTTTCTTTCCCTCTGGGTACATTTAGCTTAGGAGAGAAGGCCTACAAAAATTCCTAGCAGGTTCTGAATATCAGCTTCCAAAGTGGCCAAATTTCTGATCAAAAGGTTATTAAATCCTTTTAAATATCTTGTCAGGTTTCAGCTGAGACAAACAGTAACTATTTCTGGCAGTATTGAACAACACTATTAATTTTGTTGTTGTTGAGGTCATAATAGTTTATAACATTGTGAAATTTCATTTGTACATTATTTGTCAATCACCATATATATGTACCACTTTACCCTTTATGCCCACCCCCCCCCCAAACCCCTTCCCCTCTGGTAAGCACTTTACCCGTGTCTTTGTTTATCTTCCACATATGAGTGAAATCATATGTTGTTTGCCTTTCGCTGTCTGGATTACTTTGCTTAACACAATACCCTCAAGTTGCATACATATTGTTGCAAATGGAACAATTTTGTATTTTTTTATGGCTGAGTAGTGTTCCATTGTATACATATACCACATCTGCTTTATCCATTCTTCAGTTAATGGGTACTTGGGTTGCTTCAACATCTTGACTATTGTGAAAGATGCTGCAATGAACATAGGGGTGCATAAGTCTCTTTGAGCTGTTGATTTCAAGTTCTTTGGATAAAGACCCAGCAGTGGGATAGTTGTGTCATGTGGTATTTCTATTTTTAATTTTTTGAGGAATCTCCATACTGTTTTCCATAGGCTGCACCAGTTTGCATTACCACCAGCAGTGTATGGGGGTTCCCTTTTCTTCACATCCTCTCCAACACTTTTTGTTTTTTGTCTTGGTAATTATAGCCATTCTAACAGGTGTAAAGTAATATCTCATTGTAGTTTTGACTTGCATTTCCCTGATGATTAGTGATGTTGAACATCTTTTCATGTGCCTGTTGTCCATCTGCATATCTTCTTTGCAACATCATTAATTTTAGTTTCCCTTTGGCTGTTTAAGGGAATAATGTAGCAGTTTTCCATAAAATCCCTCAGCGTCTCATAAACTTTGGGAGAGAGTCATATGGGAGCCCTCCTTTGAAGGTAGGTGTAAGGGCTTAAGAGGATAAGTATAAACTTTGTGAGTGTAGCTGATGTGCATGTACAGGTTTAGTCGAGTGTATACATAGGTAGTTATGTGAGAGTTTGTATGTCCAGGGGTATATAATTGTGGATATTTTATGATAGCATGTGTATGCACATATTATAGACACACACACACTCACACATCTGGGGGATGTGTGTGTCTGATCAAGGAGTAGGTTGAAAGTGTGTATGTAATGGTAGAAATATTGTTAAAGAGAAAAACCACAGGCTCAAAATGGTATCACTTGTACTAAAACCCATGATACCAATCCTAGATTTAATACCTGAACTAATTGCAGTTTCAACTGTGGGGGATGAGAATTGGCCAACCCAAAATGTGTCTATTTGTCAAGAGGATTATTTTTGGCTACTTACTTTTAAGAAACTGCAGACTAGGGAGAAGCTCTGAAAAATAGAAGTGACCCTTTGTAAGAGATATTTACATTTGTAAGGGAAATCTCCATTTGTAAAGGTATCTCGCTCTCTGTACCAGGAAGATGGGGATGACCTTATCTCTAGAAACTCTTATCAATGCAGAAGGCCAGGACTGAAATCTGCATAATAACCTTAATCTTGTTTACTGTCCTTTTCTGGTAATCTCCTGTAACTGATTCCCCCCACTCACAACATCCTCCTTTGTCTTTACCTGAAGATAGTATTTAGGGTAACAGCTTCCACCATTTTGGCAAGTTGCTTGGTTTTCCTAGTCTCTCCCATGTATGCATGTTATGAAACTTTGATTTTCTCCTGTTATTTTGTCTCATATCAATTTAATTAAGAGCCCAGCCAAAAGGACCCAGAGGGTAGACGATTTTTCTTCCTCCCCTACACAGCCTTCCCCAGGAATGTAATCTTAGTCAACCAGCTTGGAATTTTCGGGTTAGTATCCATGAAGTGATCTGCCACAAGGGCCCTCTACATCCCCCTAAGAGGGAGAGGAAGCAGTCTGCATGACAAAACCATTGCCATTCCCTTCCCCAAAAAGAGAAGAAGTCCTGGCCCAAAATAATCCTTTCTTTTCTTTTGCTAATACCTTCTTGCCCTACCTTCCTTCTGCCTATAAAAACCTTCCATTTTGTACAACTTCTTGGAGTTCCTTTTCAGTTTCTAGATGAAATGCAGCCCAATTCATGAATTGTTTAATAAAGCCAAGCTAATAGGTTTATAGCTACAACAGCTCCAAGGCCAGAGGTCCAAAATAACTCCTGGGCCTCCCCTATTATACCCTCTTATGGATCTGTTATCAAAATACTGGCCCAGAAACCAATGCCTCAACTGTAATCAACTGGGACACTGGAAAAGAGATTCCCAAGGTTGCACAACAAATTGGTGGCTGAACTGGAACCAGAATCTAGGTGTCCTGAGTCTTGAAGTAAAGTGCTAGGCATCTAGTGCAAACTCTTTGCAGATGGGAAAAGTTCCAGGGAGACGAAGAGACTTGCTCAGAGTCACACTGCATGTTAGGGACAGATCTGGGACAAGAATCCAGGGCAGCTGAATCCCAGACAAGGGTTCTTTCAAAACAGTGCTAAGCATCCAACCCAATGCCCAGAAAGAGGCCTATCTAAGCTCATCCAGGTCTTAAGGGAAAAGCCAGAGCTCTTTCCATTAAGGCATACTGCCTATCATGGGGCACAATAGTGCCTTCCCACCAAAGGGAGGAGTGATAAGAAACCTGCCCGTCCTAGCCTCCCATTTCCAGAGGATGGCCTATGCCAATGGTGGTTTAGGGTAGTGGTGCCAGAGCATTCTTCCCTTCCTTCCTCTGTTCTGCTCCCACTCCACATGTGGGTCTCTGCATTCACCTTCTCTAGGGTATGGAAGACATTGCTGAAGCCATGCAGGCTAACACCCTTACCATCATGCTCTTATCAGAGCTTCCTTTATGCAGGTAGCTCAACTCCAAGTCTTGAAGCAACAGCTTGGACACCCGAGAGCTTCAAAAAAGCTGGAAGATACAGTCCCTGAGGTCTTTGGCTCCATTGCCACCCCCACCGGTTTCCTTAATTCAGCCCTCTCTTCCTGCCCTGATTTTTAATTTTCACCCAGGAGACATGGACCTCAACTTAGATTGGAAAATCAGGCAGTGCAGTGTGGGAGTGTGAAAGTGTGTAGTTCAGGTCTTCTCTGAATAGAGGGCCATGGGAACAAGAAAAGAGAACTAGTCTTAGAGTCAGGGGACATGAATTCTAGTCCAGACTCTGCCACTGAGTCCCTCAATGATCTGAACAAGCCTCCTTCCTTCTCTGGGGCTTAACCCTGACCTTCAGGAAACATCTTCCTCCCTCTACCCCACAATCTTACTTTGGTGCCCACTGACCAGGCAATTGGCCACTAAGTCTCTCATCCTACCTGTAAGGTCAAGCACACAATTCTGGGAAATCAATGAAGTCCTTCAGAGAGAGGAAGCTATGCAGTATGTTGAGCTCAAAGGCATAATGGATTTGGGTAGTCAAAGATTTTGTGGGTGTACACAGCTTTCATGGCTTCTTGGTACCCTGGGACAAAGAGCATCTCAAACATGATGTTCATGGCCTGCAAGAGACAGATGATAAGAAAGATAAGGCAGAGATGGCTCACATTACCACTGGTCTGCAGACCACACTTTGAGTAGCAAAGGTTTAGACAAGGAAATATGGATAGAGTAAGATGGGAGATAATTGATGTCAAGATGGTGGCTTAGGCAGACACTGAACTCAGCTCATCCCATGGACACAACCAATTTACAACTAGTCTTGGAAAAATTACCCCTGAGAGAGAACCAAAAACTAGATAAAAAGGACCCCCACAACAAGGGACAGCCCTGACTAAGGTGGAAGAGACAGAAATTCCTTTCTGGAGAGAAAAAAGCCACCTTCACAAGTACCAGCAATTCATGGCTGGACAGGAGAAATATTAAGGTATGCAGCCTTTCCTGGAGGAGAGAAGGACCTGAACAGGGGAGTGTTACTGCTATAAGCATCTTTTGGACTCAGCACAACTGAGATGAGTGCCATAATATCCGGCGTTGTTGATTATTAACTACAATGGGAAATATCCCAAGAAAAGCTATTAGATACAAGCAGAAAAAAGCCAGCTCTTAAAGGACCCACATAGAAATTCACCCATTTTTGGAAAGCAACCTAAAATCACCAGAAAGAAAGGTAGACAGTCCTTTCTTGAAAAGAAACTCACCTGATAGGCTCTGGGAGCATCTTGGTGAAAGACAAGACTTCTCCAGGAACTGACACATTGGCAGCAGTGATTATTGTGACTAAGTACAGACATGCTGACACAGATGCTGGCAGATGCCATTGGAGTTCTTCCCTGGCCTGTTATCCCAGGTTCAACACCACCCACTAGAGCACCAAATTAATCCAGCTCAGCCAGGGCAGGCAGCCCACCCTAGGGACTGACCCCATCCAACAGCAAGCCCTTGGGAAACTTGTGGGTGTACGTAGAGTGGGTGCCTGGATCCTCTGGAGGCAGGCAAGTGGGTCCACCTCTGCAGGGCAGAGCATGCGCAAGGAGCAGGTAGAGTGTGTGCGGTGTTGGTGCAGTGAGTGGGGGCCTCTGCAGTGGGGTGACTGTGTCAGTTTCAGGGGGTCAGGACATGTGCAGAGGCCAGGACTGTGTTGATGGTGTATGTAAACCTGTGGGCCATAAGCCTTGTCAGCTGCAGAAGATTGTGCTTCTCAAACAGCCACATAGGAGATCAGCCCCACCTTCCAAAGCCAAAAACAATTGGGTGCTCCCATGCCTGGGGCCAGCCCCCCTCTGCTGCAATCCTGAAAGAGCTGACAACAGACTTGCAGGCTGGAGGCCTACAGAAATTTTAATCCCTTGAGCCTACCAACAAGCCATGCTGGGGGCCTACTCACTTATCAGAAAAAGTGCAAGAAGAATGTGCTACTAGACCTTGCAGCTAACTGTGCTGGGGCTCCCCAAACCTAATAAAGTGACTGAAGAGTTAAGACTGAAGGGTCTCAGCCACACACAGCTGAGAATTGCAACCAGCCAGGCAGGGTGACAACCTAGCCTCCCTGGGCACCTGCAGCAAGAGCAACACTGCCACAATAGAAGGACACATGGCTTGTACAGGGGTCACTTCTGGAACATTTGAATCTGGTGATGACAGGGAAACACACTTCAGGACCTCATAAGGCAACTGTTACATAAGGCCACCTCTCTAAGATAAGGAAACATAGCTGACCCACAAAATACATAGATATAAGCACAGAGAAAGAGGCAAAATGAGAAGGCAAAGGAATATGTTCCAAGCAAGGGAACAGGAGAAAACTGCAGAAAAAGAACTAAAGAAACAGAAATGAACACTATACCTGACAAAGAGTTCAAATAAAAAATCATAAGGATGCTCACTGATCTTGGGAGAATAGCTGAATGCTGTGAGAAAACAAAGAATTGAAAACTATAAAAAAGAACAAATCAGAAATGAAGAATACAACACTGGAAATGAAAAATTCACTAGAGGGACTCAATAGCTGAGTAGATGATTCAGAAGAACAGATCAGTATAGCTGAGTAGATGATTCAGAAGAACAGATCAGTGACCTGGATGAAAGATTAGAGGAAAACACCCATGCTGAATAAATAAAAGAATAAAGGATTAAAAAGAACAAGAGCAGTCTACGGGAACTGTGGGACAACATCAAATGCACTAACATACATATTATAGATGTCTCAGAAGGAGAAGAGAGAGACAAAAGGGCAGAGAATCTATTTGAAGAAATGATAACTGAAAAATTTCCTGACCTAAGAAGAGAAACACACATCCAGGTAGAGGAATTACAGAGAGCACTATGTAAGATAAACCCAAAGAGATCCACGCCAAGACACATTATAATTAAAATATCCAAAATTAAAGATAGAGAATCCTAAAAGCCACAAGAGAAAGCTCCATAAGGCTATCAGCTGACTTCTCAGCAGAAACCTTACAGGCTAGAAGGGAGTGGCCCCGTGCCAAAAGGAAAAAATTTACAGCAAATGATACTCTACCCAGCAAGGTTATCATTCAGAATGGAAGGAGAGTTAAAGAGATTTCAGGAGAAGAAAAATTAAAGTAGTTTATCACCAAGAAACTAGTTTTAAACTGGTTTAACCAGGTTAAAGGGGCTTATATAAGGGGGAAAGAGAAGAGCACAAATATGAATAAGAAAATTATAAGAAGAAAGGGAATAAGATCACTGGTAAAGGCAAAAATACTCTAAAGGTAGCAGATCAACCACGTATGAACATAATATGAAGGTCAAAAGACAAAAGTACTCCAGCTCTGCGACCCGGAGGGGAAGCCTCGGAGTTCCGCCCGGGCAGCAGACAAAACTCTCTGTCTGCCATTAGCAGAGGGGTCACGCCCACCATTCACGGCTCTGGGAGAGGCCCGGAGAGAATCCCAGAGGGCGGGGCGACCCCCAGCTGCCGTTGCCCGCCCTGTGGGACTAGGGATTGCTGGAGACCTCGGAGAGGACTGGGGCTGGGGGAGGTTTCAAAGGCCGGCTCTGCGACCCGGAGGGGAAGCTCCAGAGTTCTGGCTGGGAAGCAGACAAAACTCTCTGTCTGCCATTAGCAGAGGGGCCACGCCCAGCATTCACAGCTCCGGGAGAGTCCTGGAGAGAATCCCAGAGGGAGGGGCGACCCCCAGCTGCCGTTGCCCACCCCGTGGGACTAGGGATAGCCAGAGATCTCGGAGAGGACTGGGGCTGGGGGGAGTTCCAGAGTCCCAGCTTCGCAGCCTAGGGGGAAACCCTACAGGCTCACAGCAGCCTTAGGGAAAGCCTCTGCACAGCACCAGTAGAAGGCACCCAGCCGCCAGCCACAAGGCTGGAAGACCCCAGGGCAAAAGCAGCATAGCTAGCTGAACTAACCACAGACTGTAGAAGATGCCAATAGCTCTCCTGCGACCCATAGAGGACAAGTGAGATTTTGTGGGTGCTGACAGCAACAGAGCGACAAATATAAGTGATCCCACCCCTGGCCACTGGAAAAGCCCATAACACCGTTGCAGACCCCAAGGAGAGAGCACATCTAGGTGGGCTGCAACAGTAGGCACCAGCAGCCTGAAGCCCCCCTGTGATGGCCCCCACGGCAGAGGAGGGAATCCAAAGGGCCACTGTGGCTACGAGGAGGGGCCCAGGCCCAGTTAGCAACTGCGGACAGGGTTCCTGGTTGGTGCAGTATAAACAGCTGCTCCCCCACCGCAGCAGCTGAAACAAGTGAAAGGAGCAACTAAACTCTATCTCCATGCGGAGGCACAAATCAACAACATCAAGCAATATGAAAAAATACATTAAATCTCCAGAACAGAAAGAAAGTAACAAATACACAGAAAACAATCCCAAAGAAAATGAGATATATAACCTAAATGATGATGACTTCAAAACAGCCATCATTAAAATTCTCAATGAGTTAAGAGAGAATTCTGACCGACAACTCAACGAGTTCAGGAGCTATGTCACAAAAGAGTTTGATACGATAAAGAAGAACCAAACAGAAATATTGGAAATGAAGAACACAATAGAGGAGATTAAGAAAAATCTAGATGCTCTGAACAGTAGGGCTGATAATATGGAGGAAAGAATTAGCAATTTGGAAGATGGCAATATAGAATTGCTGCAGGCAGAGGAGGAGAGAGAAGCAAGACTAAAAAGAAATGAAGAAACTCTCCGAGAATTATCAGACACAATTAGGAGATGCAACGTAAGGATTATAGGTATACCAGAGGGAGAAGAGAAGGAGAAAGGGGCAGAAAGCCTATTCAAAGAAATAATGGCTGAGAACTTACCAAATCTGGTGAGAGAGATGGATCTTCAGGTGACAGAAGCCAATAGATCTCCAAACTTTATCAATGCAAGAAGACCAACTCCACGGCATATAGTAGTGAAGCTAGCAAAAGTCAATGACAAGGAGAAAATACTAAGGACAGCCAGGCAAAAGAAACTAACCTACAAAGGAACCCCCATCAGGCTATCAGCAGATTTCTCAGCAGAAACTTTACAGGCTAGAAGAGATTGGAATGATATATTCAAAAATCTGAAGGACAAAAATCTACAGCCAAGAATTCTCTACCCAGCGAAAATATCCTTCAAATACGATGGAGAAATAAAAACTTTCCCAGATAAACAAGAATTAAGGGAGTTCATTGCCACAAAACCTCCTCTTCAGGAAATCGTCAGGAAAACCCTCATTCCTGAAAAATCCAAAAAAGGAAAGGGGCTACAAAACCAAGAGCAGAGGAGATAAGTAGAAGGACAACAACAGAGAGTAGCAGCTCTACATCAGAACAGATTAAACCATGGGACGAGAAACAAAGGAAACTGAAGAAAACCGGAAAACAAGACACAAAATGGTAGTGGTAGGCCCCCACATCTCAATAATCACTCTAAATGTAAATGGATTGAACTCCCCAATCAAAAGACACAGAGTGGCAGGATGGATCAAAGAACAAGATCCAACAATAGGCTGCCTCCAGGAAACACACCTCAGCCCCAAAGACAAACACAGACTCAGAGTGAAGGGATGGAGAACAATACTCCAAGCTAATAATGAACAAAAGAAAGCAGGTGTCGCTATACTAATATCAGACAAGGTAGATTTCAAAGCAAAACAGATAAAGAAAGATAAAGAGGGACAGTATATAATGATAAAAGGGACTCTCCACCAAGAAGACATAACACTTATAAATATATACGCACCCAACACAGGAGCACCAAAATTTGTAAAGCAACTCTTAATAGAACTAAAAGAAGACATCAACAACAATACAATAATAGTAGGGGACCTCATCACACCATTAACACCAATGGACAGAACATCCAGACAGAAAATCAACAAGGAAATAATAGAATTAAATGAAAAATTAGACCAGATACACTTAATAGATATATATAGAACACTTCATCCAAAAACAGCAGGTTACACATTCTTCTCAGTGCACATGGAACATTCTCAAGGATTGACCATATTTTGGGAACCAAAGCAAACATCAATAAATACAAGAGAGTTGAAATAATATCAAGCATCTTTTCTGATCATAATGCTGTGAAACTAGAAATCAACTACAAGAAAAAAGCAGAGAAAGGTGCAAAAATGTGGAGACTAAACAACACGCTTCTGAACAAACAATGGATCATTGAAGAAATTAAAGAAGAAATCAAATATTATCTGGAGACAAATGAAAATGAGAACAGGACATACCAAACCATTTGGGATGCAGCAAAAGCAGTCCTAAGAGGGAAATTCATTGCAATACAGGCTCACCTCACTAAACAAGAAAAAGCTCACATAAGCAACCTCAAACGACACCTAACAGAACTAGAAAAAGAAGAACAAACAAAGCCCAGAGTCAGTAGAAGGAGGGAAATAATAAAAATAAGAGCAGAAATAAACGATATTGAAACAAAAAAGACAATAGAAAGGATCAATGAAACAAAGAGTTGGTTCTTCGAAAGAATTAACAAAATTGACAAACCTCTAGCCAGACTCACAAAGAAAAGAAGAGAGAAATCGCAAATTAATAAAATTAGGAATGACAGAGGAGAAATCACAACAGATACCAATGAAATACAAGAGATCATAAGAGAATACTATGAAAAACTATATGCCAACAAATTGAACAACCTGGAAGAAATGGACAAATTCCTAGACTCCTACAATCTCCCCAAACTGAATCAGGAAGAAATGGAGAATCTGAATAGGCCAATCACAAGTAAGGAAATAGAAACGGTAATCAAAAACCTCCCCAAAAATAAGAGTCCAGGACCAGACGGCTTCTCTGGAGAATTCTACCAAACATTCAAAGAAGACTTAATACCTATTCTCCTCAAACTGTTCCAGAAAATTGAGAAAGATGGAGAACTCCCTAACACATTCTATGAAGCCAACATCACTCTGATCCCCAAACCTGACAAGGACAACACAAAGAAGGAGAACTACAGGCCGATATCACTGATGAACATAGATGCAAAAATCCTCAACAAAATTTTGGCAAACCGATTACAGCAATACATCAAAAAGATTATACACCATGATCAAGCGGGATTTATACCAGGGACACAGGGATGGTTCAACATCCGCAAGTCAATCAACGTGATACACTACATCAACAAAATGAAAAACAAAAACCACATGATCATCTCAATAGATGCAGAGAAAGCATTCGACAAGATCCAACACCCATTTATGATAAAAACCCTCAGTAAAATGGGTATAGAAGGAAAGTACCTCAACATAATAAAGGCCATATATGATAGACCCACAGCCAACATCATACTCAATGGATAAAAACTGAAAGCCATCCCTCTGAGGACAGGAACAAGACAAGGGTGCCCACTTTCACCACTCCTATTCAACATAGTACTGGAGGTGCTGGCCAGAGCAATTCGGCAGGAAAAAGAAATAAAAGGAATCCAAAGAGGTAACGAAGAAGTAAAACTCTCATTGTTTGCAGACGACATGATCTTATATATAGAAAACCCCAAAGAATCCACAGAAAAACTATTAGAAATAATCAACAACTACAGCAAAGTCGCAGGGTATAAAATTAACGTGCATAAATCAGTAGCATTTCTATACACTAACAATGAACTAACAGAAAAAGAACTCAAGAACTCAATCCCATTCACAATCACAACGAAAAGAATAAAATACCTTGGGATAAACTTAACCAAGGAAGTGAAGGATCTATACAATGAAAACTACAAGACTTTCTTGAAAGAAATTGACGATGACATAAAGAGATGGAAAGACATTCCTTGCACATGGATTGGAAGAATAAACATAGTTAAAATGTCCATACTACCTAAAGCAATATACAGATTCAATGCTATCCCAATCAGAATCCCCAGAACATTCTTCACAGAAATTGAACAAACAATCCTAAAATTCATATGGGGCAACAAAAGACCGCAAATTGCTAAAGCAATCCTGAGCAAGAAAAACAAAGCCGGTGGAATCACAATCCCCGATTTCAAAACATACTACAAAGCTACAGTGATCAAAACAGCATGGTACTGGTACAAAAACAGGTCCACAGATCAATGGAACAGAATTGAAAGCCCAGAGATAAAACCACACATCTATGGACAGCTAATCTTCGACAAAGGAGCAGAGGGCCTACAATGGAGAAAAGAAAGTCTCTTCAACAAATGGTGCTGGGAAAACCGGACAGCCACATGCAAAAGATTGAAAATTGACCAGTCTTTTTCACCACACACCAAAATAAACTCAAAATGGATCAAAGATCTAAAGATTAGGCCTGAGACAATAAGTCTTTTGGAAGAGAATATAGGCAGTACACTCTTTGACATCAGTTTCAAAAGAATCTTTTCGGACACTGTAACTCCTCAGTTGAGGGAAACAATAGAAAAAGTAAACAAATGGGACTTCATCAGACTAAAGAGCTTCTTCAAGTCAAGGGAAAACAGGATTGAAACAAAAAAACAGCTCACTAATTGGGAAAAAATATTCACAAGCCACTTATCTGACAAAGGGTTAATCTCCATAATATACAAAGAACTCACACTGCTTAACAACAAAAAAACAAGCAACCCGATCAAAAAATGGGCAGAGGACATGAACAGACATTTCTCAAAAGAAGATATGAATATGGCCAATAGACACATGAAAAGATGTTCATCATCGCTAATCATCAGGGAAATGCAAATCAAAACTACACTAAGATATCACCTTACACCCGTTAGATTGGCAAAAACATCCAAAACCAAGAGTGACAAATGTTGGAGAGGTTGTGGAGAAAAAGGAACCCTCATGCACTGTTGGTGGGAATGCAAACTGGTACAGCCACTATGGAAAACAGTATGGAGATTTCTCAAAAAGTTAAAAATAGAAATACCCTATGACCCAGCCATCCCATTACTGGGTATCTATCCTAAGAAGCTGATATCAGAAATCTCAAGAGTCCGTTGCACCCCTATGTTCATCACAGCATTATTTACAATAGCCAAGATGTGGAACCAGCCTACATGCCCAGAAACTGATGATTGGATAAAGAAGATGTGGTATATATACACAATGGAATACTACTCAGCCATTAAAAAAGACAAAATTGGCCCATTCACAACAATGTGGATGGACCTCGAGGGTATTATGTTAAGCAAAATAAGCCAGTCAGAGAAAGACGAACTCTATATGACTCCACTCATGGGTGGAAATTAGTATATTGATAAGGAGATCTGATCGGTGGTTACCAGGGAAAAGGGGGGGTGGGGGGAGGGCACAGAGGGGGAAGTGGTGTACCCACAACATGACTAACAATAATGTACAACTGAAATCTCACAAGGTTGTAATCTATCATAACATTAATAAAAAATAAAAATAAAAAAATAAAAAAAAGACAAAAGTACTAAAATTACCTATTTCAATGATAAGAGGGTAATGGATAGACATACACCCAAACAGAGGTTAGATACGATTTCAAAAACATAAAATGTGGGAGTAGAGGAGTAAAAGAGTAGAGCTTTTAGAAAGATTTCAAACTAAAGAGACCTTCAATTCAATACAGATTGCTACATACTTAGGTTATCATATATAAACCTCATATTAATCACAAACCAGAAACCTGTATCAAATCCACAAATAATTAAGGGAAAGGAACCGAAATATAATACTAAAGAAAGCCATCAAAGCACAAGGGAAGAGAGCAAGAGAAGAAGAAAGGAACAGAGAAGAACTACCAAAACATACAGAAATAAGTAATAAAATGGCAATAAGTATAGACTATCAATAGCTACTTTAAATATAAATGGACTAAATGCTCCAATCAAAGGCATAGGGTGGCTGATTGGATGAAAAAAGCAAGATCCATATATATGTTGCATACAGGAGACACACTTCAGACCCAAAGACTCTCACAAACTGAAAGTGAAGGGATGGAAAAAGATACTTCATGCAAATGGCAAAGAAAGCTGTGGTAGCAATCCTGATATCAGATAAAATAGATTTTAAAACAAAAACTGTAACAAGAGACAAAGAAGGGCACCATATTATGATAAAAGGAACAATGTGACAAGATGATATAACACTTGTGAATATCTATGCCCCAATATAGGAGCACCTAAATACATAAAACAATTATTAACAGACATAAAAGGAGAAATCAACAGTAACACAATAATAGTAGGGGACTTTAACACTCCGCCTACACCAATGGATAGATTATCCAAACAGAAGGTCAATGAGGAAAGATTGGCTTTAAACGACACATTAGACCAGATGGACTTAGTAGATATATACAGAACATTCCATCCAGAAACTGCAGAAAACAAATTCTTTTCAAATGCACATGGAATATTCTCCAGGATTGATCACATATTAGGCCACAAAACTAGTCTCAGTGAATTTATGAGGACTGAAATAATACCAAACATCTTTTCTGACCACAAAGTTGTGAACCTAGAAATTAATTTCAGGAAGAAAATCGGAAAAGCCACATATATGTGGAGATTAAACAAAATGCTACTGAACAACGATTGGGTCAATGAAGAAACCAAAGGAGAAATCAAAAAGTACCTGGACACAAATGAAAATGAAAATACAATATGCCAAAATCTATGGGATGCCCCAAAAGTGGTTCTAATGGGGAAATTTATAGTAATACTGGCCTACTTCAACAAAAAAGGAAAATCTCAAATAAACAATCTAACAGTTCACCCAAAGGAACTGGAAAAAGAAGAACAAACAAAGACCAAAATCAGTAGAAGGAAGGAAATAATAAAAATCAGAGCAGAAATAAATGAAATAGAGATTAAAAAAGCAATAGAGGGGGCCGGCTCCGTGGTCGAGTTGTTAAGTTCGTGCGCTCCACTGTGGCGGCCCAGGGTTCGGATCCTGGGTGCAGACATGGCACTGCTCATCAGGCCACCTTGAGGCAGTGTCCCACATCCCACAACTAGAAGGACCTGCAACTAAGATATACAACTGTGTACGCGGCGGGGGGGGGGGGCGTTGGGGAGATAAAAAGCAGAAAAAAAGAAAAAGATTGGCAACAGTTGTTAGCCCAGGTGCCAATCTTAACGGAAAAAAAAAACAATAGAAAAAAATCAATGAAACCAAGAGATAGTTTTTTAAAATGATAAACAAAATTGACAAATCTTTAGGTAGACCCACCAGTGAAAAAAGAGAGAAGGCTCAAATAAATAAAATCTGAAATGAAAGGGGAGAAATGACAACAGACATCTCAGATATACAAAAGATTATAAGAGAATACTACGAAAAGCTTTATGCCGACAAATCAGATAATCTAGAAGAAATGGATAAATTCTTAGAATCATACAACCTTCCAATACTGCATCAAGATGCAATAGAGAGGGGCCAGCCCGGTGGCACAGTTGTTATGTTCGCACATTCCGCTTTGGTGGCCTGAGGTTTGCTGGTTCAGATACTGGGTATGGACATGGCACCACTTGGCAAGCAACGCTGTGGTAGGCATCCCACATATAAAGTAGAGGAAGATGGGCACAGATGTTAGCTCAGGGCCAGTCTTCCTCAGCAAAAAAGGGGAAGATTCACAGCAGATGTTAGCTCAGGGCTAATTTTCCTCAAAAAAAAAGTGAATTTTAATAGACCAATCACCAGTAAGGAGATCGAAACAGTAATCAAAAACCTCCCAAAAAACAAAAGTCCAGGACCAGATGGCTTCCATGGTGAATTCTACAAAACATTCAAAGAAGATTTCATACCTATCCTTCTCAAACTCTCCCAAAAAATTGAAGAGGAGAGGAAGCTTCCTAACTCATTCTACGAAGCCAACATTTCCCTAATACCAAAACCAGACAAGGGCAACACAAAAAAAGAGAATTATAGGCCAATATCACTGATGAACATCGATGCAAAAATCCTCAACAAAATACTAGCAAATCCAATACAACAATACATTAAAAAATCATACACCAGAATCAAGTGGGATTTATGCCTTGGATGCAGGGATGGTTCAACATCCTCAAATAAATCAATGTGATCTGCCACATTAACAAAATGAAGAATAAAAATCACATGAACTTTTCCAATAGATGCAGAGAAAACATTTGACAAGATACAGCATCCATTTATTATAAAAATTCTGAATAAAATGGGTATAGAAGGAAAGTACCTCAACATAGTAAAGTCCATATATGACAAACCCACAACTAATATCATTCTCAATGGAGAAAAACTGAAAGCTATCCCTCGAAGAACAAGAACCAGACAAGGATGTCCACTTTCACCACTCCTATTTAACATAGTATTGGAAGCCCTAGCAATGAGGCAAGAAAAAGAAATAAATGGGATCCAAATTGGAAAGGAAGAAGTGACACTGTCACTATTTGCAGATGTCGTGATTTTATATAGAGAAAACCCTAAAGAATTTACTAAAAAAACTTTTAGAAATAAAGAATATGGCAAATTTGCAAGACACAAAATCAACATACAAAAATCAGTTGCATTTCTATACACTAACAATGAAGTAGCTGAAAGAGAAATTAAGAATACAGTCTCATTTACAATTGCAACAAAAAGAATAAAGTACTTAGGAATAAAGTTAACTGAAGAGATGAAAGATCTGTACACCAAAAACTATAAAACATTGTTAAAAGAAATTGAAGAAGACATAGAAAAATGGAAAGATATTCCATGCTCTTGGATTTGAAGAATTAACATAGTTAAAATGTCCATACTTCCTAAAGCAATCCAAAGATTCAATGCAATCCCTATAAAAGTCCCAGTGACATTTTCCAGGGAAATAGAGTGAGGAATAATAAAATTTATATGGAACAACAAAATACAATGAATAGCTAGGGGAATCCTGAGAAGAAAGAACAAAGCTGGAGGTATCACACTCCCTGATTTCAAAGTATACTACAAAGCTATAGTAACGAAAACAGCATGCTACTGGCACACAAACAGATACACAGATCAATGGAACAGAATCGAGAGCCCAGAAATAAACCCACACATCTATGGACAGCTAATTTTTGACAAGGGAACCAAGAACATACAATGGAGAAGGGAAAGTCTCTTCAATAAATGGTGTTGGCAAAACTGGACAGCCACATGCAAAAGAATGAAAGTAGACCATTATCTTACACCATACATAAAAATTAAGTCAGAATGGATTAAAGACTTGAATGTAAGACCTGAAACCATGGAACTTCTAGAAGAAAACATAGGCAGTATGCTCTTTGACATTGGTCTTGGAAGCATATTTTCAAGTACCATGTCTGACCCGACAAGGGAAACAATAGAAAAAATAAACAAACGGGACTACATCAAACTAAAAAGTTTCTGCACAGCAAAGGAAACCATCAATAAAACAAAAAGACACCCTAACAATTGGGAGAAGATATTTCCAAACCACATATCTGATAAGGGATTAATTTCCAATAGAACTCATACATCTCAACAACAAAATCTAACAACCCAATTAAAAACTGGGCAAAAGCTCTGAACAGACATTTCTCCAAAGAAGATATGCAGATGGCAAACAGGCACATGAAAAGATTTTCAGCATCATTAACTATCAGGGAAATGTAAATCAGAGCTACAATGAGATATCACCTCACTCTCGTCAGAATGGATATAATTAACAAGACAGGAAACAAGTGTTGGAGAGGATGTGGTGAGAACTCTCATACACTGCTGGTGGGAGTGCAAACTGGTGCAGCCACTATGGAAAACAGCATGGATGTTCTTCAAAAAATTAAGCATAGAACTACCATATGATCCAGCTATTTCACTGCTGAAAACAAGAAAACACAAATGCATAAAGTTACATGCACCCTTATGTTCATCACAGCACTGTTCACAATAGCCAAGACTTGGAAGCAGCCTAGGTGCCCATCAAGGGGCAAATGGATAAAGATGTGGTATATATACACAATGGAATACTACTCAGCCATAAGAAATGATGAAATCCAGCCTTTTTTGACAACATGGATGGAACTTGAGGGTATTATGCTAAGTGAAATAAATCATAGGGAGGAAGTCAAATACCATATGATCTCATTCATAAAACAATGACAAACTAACACACAGCAAGAGAGATTGGATCAGTGGTTACCAGAGGAGAAGGGGGGAGGGAGGAGGGCAAAATGGGTAATCAAGCACATGTGTGTGGTAATGGATTATAATTAGTCTTTGGGTGGTGAACATGATGTAATCTACACAGAAATCAAAATATAATGATGTACACCTGAAATTTATATAATGTTATAAACCAACATTACCACAATAAAAATTAAAAAATTAAAAAACAAAAAAAATAAAAAGGAAGTATAAGGCAGTCCCCCTGACTGAGTGGGGTTAGGGCTTCCTGGGCTTGGAAGCAGAAGGATAGGTGGTATTTCCATGGGCTGCATGACTTTGGGCAAGACACCTCATCTCTCTGTTCCTTTCTGTATCCAGGAAGAGTAGTTGCTGCCCACCATGCCCTGGCTCCCCAGGTTCTTAGCAGAGTAGAGAAATGACATCTGTGAGGAGCTCAGTGTTCAGGTAAGGGAAAGTCTGGCTGGTACAAGAGGAGGTGGCAGATGCAGGATCTTCCTTCCATCAGAGACTCCCTGGCTCCTGTGTTGAGCTCAAATATCTTTCTCCTCCACCAACTTTTATCCCACAGGAGTTAACACTTATTGCCAAGACCCTCATTAGTTTGGTGAAGAGAGCAGTGATGGCAACTCAGCTAGTGACTCTGAGTAGGGACTGTTAGCCTCCTAGATTTCCTCCAGGGATAGCCTCTTCTCCAGTTTCTCCAGCAGCAGCTGGATGGACCTTGGAGGAGACCGAGGAATTGGCACCCACTCCCTTTTCCAGCTGTGCCTACAGTCACCCTGGGGGCCAGCAGCACCCTCTAGGGAACATAGGCCAGGTCCAATGAGCACTCAGGAACACACACAGGCTGTAGGACACTAGTTCATTTTTTCATTCATCCATCCCACAAACATTCTCAGAGCTCCCACTCTGAGCCAGACACTATATCCAGCATCAAGAACACTGGTGACTAAGACTCAGTCTCTACAATAAAAGTGCTGTAATACACGAACAAATTATCATACGACTCTCTGTATCATTGTCACACATCTCTTTTAAAATGTGACAGTGTTTAAATTAATAGATACTATATGGACTATACATATGTAAATATGTGCTCTGTTAGGGGGATGTACAGAGTGCTAGCAGAATTTGAAATAGGGAAAGCATACCAAGTCTCAAAGACAAGGGGATATTTGAACTGGGTCTTAAATGACGAGTAGTTTTTCAGGCAAAGGGGATAAAGGGAAGTCCACGTGGAAGAAATGCCATGTGCAAAAGCAGGGGCACAAAAGGGCATGGTGGTTTCCAGAATAGTGAAGAGTTCCATGGAGCTAAAATGTGAGGGAGACTTGAGAAATAGGAACTACTTTCAGTCATATCCCCAGACCTCCAGGGAGAGGAGAGGGGCTAGAGTTTGAATTGATCGGCCAATGGCCAATGTTTTGATCAATCATGCCTACATAATGAATCCTCCATAAAAACCCAAAAGGATGGAGTTCAGAGAACTTCCAGGTAGTTGAACGCTTTTATAATAAACTGATAATCTAGTAAGTAAAATGTTTCTCCAAGATCTGTGAGCCATCCTAACAAATTAATCAAATCCAAGGAGAGGATCATGGGAACCTCCGATCTAATGCCAGAAGCACAGGTGACAACCTGGACTTGCAGACTTGCAATTGGCATTTGAAGTGAGGGAGGACAGTCTTTAGGTCTGGGCCTTTAACCTGTAAGACCTGATGCTATCTCCAGGTAGACAGTGTCAGAACTGAGTTGAATTGTAGGACACTCCACTGATGTTGGAGAATTGCTTGGTGGTATGGGAAAAAAAGCACACATCACAGGTGGGTTTATCCCAAAGCACTCTTGTTGCTCCAGAATGTCTAGTGATGGCAGTGCAAGAAACCTCTGGAGGCACTAAGCCAGAGTTCTGTCTTCTCTTCATCGTCCAGACAGGGCTTGAGTTTGCAGGAAAAGGACACTTGTGACCAGTAAGGAGGAGCAATTGAGGAGAACAGGTAGAAGGCAGCTGAAGCTGGGGTGAGGGGGAAGCAAAGGGATGTAGAGAGGAAAGGAGGCCTGCTCCCAGGAGCAAAGTAGGGAAAAAACAGTCACAGCCTGAGCCCCTAGGCCTGGACTCTGTGGCCTGACCTCTGAAGAATGGGCCCAGCCAGCCTGGGGAAGGGTATTCCACCCTAACCAGGTGTCTGACTGAGAAGTACTTCTCATTTCAATTTGAGGGCTTCTGGCTTAGAGCTGGGAGCCTGCTTACCTAGGGGAGGAATACCTCCTTCTTGGGCACTGCCCCCAAGTCTCCTTTCTGTTGTTAAAGCTCAAGGCAGCAGAAAAAGCCCTCAGAGCAGGAAGGAAGAAAGGAGAAGGGCCTCCTGCTCCAAGAGCAATGCGGTGGGGGATTACCCAGGTGCAGCAATGGCAAGGGAGGCCTCTTGAAGATTTGAGGTACTCAAGATATTTTGAGGCTCCTCTTCCATCATCATCTGTAAGAACCAATGTGGGAAGAGGATCCAGACTAGAGAAAGGGTGATGTCTGTGTCCAAGGCCTTCTAGGCAAAGGATTTCATAGGCTCCTCAGCTCTTATGTCTTGACTGAAATCTTCCCCAATAGTAAATTGTCTTATAGCCAACAGCAGCTGTTGATGTGGCATAAAAGACAAGATTAGACTCAAGAAGAAAAGGAAAGGGAAGGAAATACACATTTAATGAGCTCCTACTGTAAGGCACTAAAATCAGAGATTCACCAATGAGGACACACAGGTATCAAAGGCAAGCAAATGGAGTGGTTAAAGTGTGACCTTTGGAGCCAAACTTACTGGGGTCAAATCCTAGCTCTCCCACTTGCTAGCTGAGTGACTTCAGACAACTGACTTGCCCTCTCAGTGCCTTTACTCTCCTTATCTGTAAAGTGGAGATAACAATAACATGTACCTTAAAAGAGTGCTGTAAAATTTAAATAAGTTAAGGGGGCTCCTCAAGATGGCACTGAGGAGACGTTGAACTCGCCTCCTCCCACAAACACAACCAGGTTACAACAATTTTAGGAAGAATCACCCTGGATTGAAAACTGAAAACTGGATAAAAAGAACCCCCACAACAAGGGACAGTCCTGACGAAAGCAGAAGAGGCAGTAACTCCGGCCAGAGAGGAAAAAAGCCACCTTTGGGAGCAGCGGAGCTTCTCAGCTGGCCAGGTGGGAGCCAACCTAAGGTACGCAGCCCTCCCTGGAGGAGTGAGGTCTGGAGCAAGGGCAATACTGCTATAACCATCCTTCGGACTCAGCCCAACTGAGAGGGGGGGTCTTACTGTCTGGCTTTGCTGGCTATTAACTGCAGCGAGGACACCCCAGAAACGCTATCAGCCGAAAGCCGAAAAGATCCGCGTCTTAAAGGGCCCATGCACAAACTCACTCATTGCAGCAATCTAAAATCACCAGAGAGAAGGCTAACTGTCCTTTGGTGAAACAAGACTCACCTGGTGGGCTCTGGGGGCATCTTGGTGAGAGGAGGATCCTCTCCGGAGACTGAGACATTGGTGGGGGCCATTGTTCTGAGCTGGTCCAGGCGTGCTGATATGGACACAGGTGGGGGCCATTGAGGTGCGTCCCTTGGGCTGTTAGCCCAGGGGTCTGCCACACCCACTAGAGCACAGATTTAATCCAGTTCAGCCAGGGCAGGCAACCCGTCCTAGGTACTGGCCGTACCTAACAGCAAGCCCTCAGGCTACGTTTCAGCCTGCATTGACTGAATACCTTGATCCTCTACAGGCAGGCAAAGGTGTCTGCCTCTGTGGGGCAGGGCTTGTGTGAGGACCTAGTGAACTGTGGGAGGCATTGGGGCAGCGGTGGTGGCCTCTGCAGTGTGGTGGTGGGTTACGCTCCAGGGGGTTGAGAAGTGTGCATGGACCAGGACTGTGCTGACAGTGTATGTGGTCGAGAGGGGGGTGAGGCTTATCAGCGGCAGAAGACTTGTGTTTCACAAATAGCCATAAGAAGGATCAGCCCCACCTTCCAAAGCCTGAAACAACTGAGTGCCTCCATGCCAAGGGCTAGCCCTACTCAGCTGCACTCCTAAGATAACTGACATCAGCCTTGTTGGCCTCAGGCCTATCACAACTGTATGCCCCTGAGCCTAGCAACCAGCTACACTGGATACCAACCCAATTAAGAGGACAATTGCAATAAGAGTGTGCTAATAGGCGGGACCAAGATGGTGGAGTGAGTGGTCTTCTTTGTCTCTCTCCCATCATATCTACAACTAATTGGACATTCGCCAATTAACAAAGGATATCCAGATAGCATCTCAAGACGCCTAAGAGTCTCGTACTACTATACATCGAAAGGCAGACGGACTTCCCCCCAGGAGGAGGTGGAAATAGGTGAAAATTCTCTGACCCCCGACTCCCGACCCCCGGACAGCCTAGTTCCTGCAGGAGGCTCTCTTCCAGCGGACTCCCCCATAGCATCGCCACACACCAAGGGCGGGAGTGTGCACTCACCAGCAGAGCGATGGTGGAAACACGTGACAACAGCCCTACTCAAGCCCCCTGTGATTACACCTAAGCCCAGGGGGAATCCCCAGAGTCCCGCACCCACTGGCAGGGAAGGCCTCCCCTCGCCATTAGCAAGGAGGCCCTTCCCAGAATCCAGAACAAAGGGAAGCTCCGGGCAGTTGGATTCCCCGGCACACCTACCTGGCAGGGAAAGCCTCTGCTTGCCATTAGCAGGGAGGCCATGCCCAGAATCCAGGACAAAGGGAAGCTCCCGGCGGGCAGATTCCCCGGCATGGCACCAGACCACAAGCTGCTGCTGGGCCCACGGTCTCCGGCGCACGGGTTGGTGCAGGGGGCACCTGGACTTCCCATAGACACGCTTGGGGACATGGTGGGAGCTCCAGCGCCCGGCTCTGTGACCTGGGGGGAGGCTCTGGAGTCCCGCACCTCCCTGGCAGGGAAAGCCTTTGCTCACCATTAGCAGGGAGGCCCCTCCCAGAATCCAGAACAAACGGAAGCTCCTGGCAGGCGGATTCCCTGGCACTGCCCCAGACCGCCAGCTGCTGCTGGGCCCACAGTCTCCGGTGCAAGGGTCGGTGCAGGGGGTGCCCAGACATCCTGTGGACATGCTTGGGGACTGGGTGGAGCTCCAACACCCGGCTCTGTGACCCGGGGGGACGCTCCAGGGTCCCACACCCCCCCAGCAGGGATGACCTCTGCTCGCCATTGGCAGGGAGGCCCCACCCAGCATTCAGAACACCAGTAAGCTCCCTAGAGCAGAATTCCCCACAAAGCAGCAGCTTACAAGCCACCGCCAGGCCCACGGACTCTGGCTGTGTCCCAGATGAGGCAAGGGGCTCCCAGAGATCCCATGAGAGTGGAGTGGGGCAGAGTGGAGCTCCGGTGAAATGGCTACATAGCCCAGGGGGGAACTCCAGGTTCCTACAGCAGCCTCAGTGAAAGCCTCTGCACAGCACTAGTGGAGAGGTCTCGACTGGCAATCACAAGGTGGGAAGGCCCTGGGGCAAAAGTAGCACAGCTAGGTGAGCTAACGACAGACTGCAGAAGATACCCATAGCTCTGCTAGGACCTATAGTGGACAAGTGTGATCTTGTGGGCTCTGTTAGGGACAAAGTGGCGATTATAGGTGATCCTGCTCCTGGCTGCTGGGAAAGCCCACAACACTGCTGCAGACCACAAGGAGGGAGCACGTCTAAGTGGGCTGCAACAGTAGGCACCAGCAGCCTGAGGGCCCCTTGCAATTGCCCCCACAACCGACAAGGGACCCCACAGGACCACTGTGACTACGAGGAGGGGTCCAGGTCCAGTCAGTAACAGCTGACAGGGTTCCTGGTTGGTGCAGTCTAAACAGCTGCCCACCCCCACACCAGTCACAACAAGTGGAAGAAGCAACTAAACTCTGTCTCTATGTCTCTAGGCACAAATCCACACAATCAAGCAGTATGCAAAAATATATTAAATCTCCAGAACAGAAGGAAAATGATAAGCACCCAGAAAACAATCCCAAAGACAATGAAATCTATGACCTAAATGACGATGATTTCAAAACTGCCATTATTAAAAAACTCAAAGAGTTAAAAGAGAATTCAGATAGACAACTCAATGAGTTCAGGAACTATGTCACAAAAGAGCTTGACACTATAAAGAAGAAACAACCAGAAATACTGGAGATGAAGAACACAATGGAGCAGATTAAGAAAAATCTGGACTCTCTGAACAGTAGGGTCGATAATACGGAGGACAGAATTAGCAATTTGGAGGATAGGAATATAGAAATGCTGCAGACAGAGGAGGAGAGAGAACTAAGACTAAAAAGAAATGAAGAAACTCTCTGAGAATTATCTGACTCAATTAGAAGATGCAACATAAGGATTATAGGTATACCAGAGGGAGAAGAGAAGGAGAAGGGGGCAGAAGGCCTGTTCAAAGAAATAATAGCTGAGAACTTTCCAAACTTGGGAAGAGAGATGGAACATCATGTGACAGAAGCCAATAGATCTCCAAACTTTATTAATGCAAGAAGACCAACCCCAAGTCATATAGTAGTGAAACTAGCAAAAGTCAATGACAAAGAGAAAATACTAAGGGCAGCCAGGCAGAAGAAAATAACTTACAAAGGAAACCCCATAAGGCTATCAGCAGATTTCTCAGGAGAGACCTTACAGTCTAGAAAAGATTGGAATGAAATATTTGAAACTCTGAAGGACAAAAACCTGCAGCCAAGAATACTCTACCCAGCGAAAATATCCTTCAAATATGATGGAGAAATAAAAACTTTCCCAGATAAACAAAAATTAAGGGAGTTCATCACCACAAAACCTCCTCTTCAAGAAATGCTCAGGAAGAACCTCATTCCTGAAAAATCAAAAAAAGGAAAGGGGTTACAAAATCCAGAACAAAGGAGATAAGGAGAAGGACAATAACACAAAGTAACAGCTCTCCATCAGGACAAAATGCAAAAGAACCAGAAGACAAGTGATAAAATGGCAACAGTAGGCCCCAACATTTCGATAATCACTCTAAACGTGAATGGATTGAACTCTACAATCAAAAGGCACAGAGTGGCAGGATGGATCAAAGAACAAGATCCAACAATATGCTGCCTCCAGGAAACACACCTCAGCCCCAAAGACAAAGACTCAGAGTGAAGGGATGGAAGACAATACTCCAAGCTAATAATGAACAAAAGAAAGCAGGTGTTGCCATAGTTATATCAGACAAAGTAGACTTCAAAGCAAAACAGATAAAGAAAGACAAAGAGGGGCAGTATATAATGATAAAAGGGACGCTCCACCAAGATGACATAACACTTATAAATATATATGCACCTAACACAGGAGCACCAAAATTCGTAAAGAAACTATTAACAAAACTAAAAGGAGACATCAACAGCAATACAATAATATTAGGGGACCTCAACACCCCATTAACACCAATGGACAGATCATCCAGACAGAAAATCAACAAGGAAATTATAGAATTAAATGACAAATTAGATCAGATGGACCTAATAGATATATATAGGACACTTCATCGAAAAACAGCAGGTTACACATTCTTCTCAAGCGCGCATGGAACATGCTCAAGGATAGACCATATCTTGGGAAACAAAGCAAGCGTCAATAAGTTCAAGAGGGTTGAAACAATATCGAGCATCTTTTCTGATCATAATGCTATGAAACTAGAAATCAACTACAAGAATAAAGCTGGGAAAGGGCCAAAAATGTGGAGACTAAACAACATGCTACTGAACAAACAATGGATTATTGAAGAAATTAAAGAAGAAATCAAGCATTATCTGGAGACAAATGAAAACGAAAACACACCGTACCAAATGATTTGGGATGCAGCAAAGGCAGTCCTAAGAGGGAAATTCATTGCAATACAGGCTCACCTCAATAAGCAAGAAAAATCTTACATAAACAACCTCAAATGACACCTAATGGAATTAGAAAAAGAAGAACAAACAAAGCCCAAAGTCAGTAGAAGGAGGGAGATAATAAAAATTAGAGCAGAAATAAATGATATTGAATCAAAAAAGTCAGTAGAAAGGATCTATGAAACAAAGAGTTGGTTCTTCAAAAAAATTAACAAAATCGACAAACCCTTAGCCAGACTCACTAAAAAAAAAGAGAGAAGTCCCAAATAAATAAAATTAGAAACGAGAGAGGAGAAATCACAACAGATGCCGAAGAAATACAAAGGATCATAAGAGAATACTATGAAAAAGTATATGCCAACAAACTGAACAACCTAGAAGACATGGCTAAATTCCTAGACTCATACAACCTACCCAAACTGAATCAGGAAGAAATAGAGAATCTGAATAGACCAATCACAAGTAAAGAAATAGAAACAGTAATCAAAAACCTCCCCAAAAATAAGAGTCCAGGACCAGACGGCTTCTCTGGAGAATTCCACCAAACATTCAAAGAAGATTTAATACCTATCCTTCTCAAACTATTCCAGAAAATAGAGGAAGATGGAGCACTCCCTAATACATTCTATGAAGCCAACATCACCCTGATCCCCAAACCTGACAAGGACAACACAAAGAAGGAAAACTACAGGCCAATATCACTGATGAAAATAGATGCAAAAATCATCAACAAAATTTTGGCAAACCGAACACAGCAATATATCAAAAAGATTATACACCATGATCAAGTGGGATTTATACCAGGGACACAGGGATGGTTCAACATCCGCAAGTCAATCAACGTGACTCACTACATTAACAAAATGAGAAACAAAAACCACATGATCGTCTATAGATGCAGAGAAAGCAATTGACAAGATCCAACATCCATTTATGATAAAAACCCTCAATAAAATAGATATAGAAGGAAAGTACCTCAACATAATAAAGGCCATATATGACAAACCCACAGCCAACATCATACTCAACAGACAGAAACTGAAACCCGTCCCTCTCAGAACAGGAGCAAGACAAGGGTGCCCACTTTCACCACTCTTATTCAACATAGTACTGGAGGTTTTGGCCAGAGCAATTCGGCAGGAAAAAGAAATAAAAGGAATCCAAATAGGCAACGAAGAAGTAAAACTCTCGCTGTTTGCAGACGACATGATCTTATATATAGAAAACCCCAAAGAATCCATAGAAAAACTATTAGAAACAATCAACAACTACAGCAAAGTTTCAGGGTATAAAATCAACATACATAACTTAGTAGCATTTCTATATGCTAACAATGAACTAACAGAAAAAGATCTCAAGAACTCAATCCCATTCACGATTTCAACAAAAAGAATAAAATACCTTGGGATAAATTTAACCAAGGAAGTGAAAGATCTATACGATGAAAACTACAAGACCTTCTTGAAAGAAATCGACGACGACATAAAGAGATGGAAAGACATTCCATGCACATGGATTGGAAGAATAAACATAGTTAAAATGTCCATACAACCCAAAGCAATCTACAGCTTCAACGCTATCCCAATCAGAATTCCAATGTCATTCTTTACAGAAATTGAACAAAGAATCCTAAAATTCATATGGGCAACAAAAGACCCCGAATTGCTAAAGCAATCCTGAGAAAGAAGAACAAAGCTGGAGGCATCACAATCCCTGACTTCAAAACATACTACAAAGCTACAGTAATCAAAACAGCATGGTACTGGTACAAAAACAGATGCACAGATCAATGGAACAGAATTGAAAGCCCAGAAATAAAACCACACATCTATGGACAGCTAATCTTTGACAAAGGAGCTGAGGGCCTACAATGGAGGAAAGAAAGTCTCTTCAACAAATGGTGCTGGGAAAACTGGACAGCCACATGTAAAAGAATGAAAATCAACCATTCTTTTTCACCATTTACTAAAATAAACTCAAAATGGATCAAAGACCTAAAGATTAGGCCTGAAACACTAAGTCTTCTAGAAGAGAATATCGGCAGTACACTCTTTGACATCAGCTTCAAAAGAATCTTTTTGGACACCATAACCCCTCACATGAGGGAAACAATAGAAAGAATAAACAAATGGGACTTCATCAGACTAAAGAGCTTCTTCAAGGCAAGGGAAAACAGGATTGAAACAAAAGAACAGCCCACTAATTGAGAAAAAATATTCACAAGTTATTTATCTGACAAAGGGTTAATCTCCATAATATACAAAGAACTCACACAACTCAACAATAAAAAATCAAACAACCCAATTACAAAATGGCAAGGGCACATGAACAGACATTTCTCCAAAGAAGATATACGGATGGCCAATAGACGCATGAAAAGATGCTCATCATCACTAATCATCAGGGAAATGCAAATCAAAACTACACTAAGATATCACCTTACACCTGTTAGAATGGCAAAAATATCCAAGACCAAGAGTGACAAATGTTGGAGAGGCTGTGGAGAAAAGGGAACCCTCATACACTGTTGGTGGGAATGCAAACTGGTGCAGTCACTATGGAAGACAGTATGGAGATTCCTCAAAAAGTTAGGAATAGAAACACCCTATGACCCAGCCATCCCACTACTGGGTATCTATCCTAAGAACCTGAAATCAGCAATTCCAAAAGTTCCATGCACCCCTATGTTCATCACAGCATTATTCACAATAGCCAAGTCATGGAACCAACCTAAGTGCCCAGCAACTGATGATTGGATAAAGAAGATGTGGTATATATATACAATGGAATACTACTCTGCTATAAAAAAGGACAAAGTCGTCCCATTCACAACAACATGGATAGACCTTGAGGGTATGATGTTGAGTGAAATAAGCCAGACAGAGAAAGACGAACTCTGTATGACTCCACTCATAGGTGGTAGTTAACATATGGACAAAGAGAACTGATCGGTGGTTGCCAGGGGAAAGGGGGGTGGGGGGAGGGCACTAGGGGTGAAGTGGTGTACCTACAACAAGACTAATAATGATGTACAACTGTAATTTCACAAGGATGTTAACTTTCATAACCTTAATAAAAAAAATTTAAATAAGTTAAGATGCCTTCAACATTTAAAAAGGTGTCTGGCACACAGTAACCACCTACTAAAGAGTAGCCATCATTTTCATACATCGTGTGCCAGGTAGGTTTCTGTAAAATCAAACAATAAACATAGTGCATCTTTCTGGAAGACTAATTTTCTTCCATGGCAAATAATTGTAAAACATTATTTTAATCTTAAAAAATATTTTAGAGTAGAAAATTTTTATGAATCTTTAAGCTAAAACAAGATGTTTAAGTAAATCTAGGGCTTGCCACAGAAAAGTCCCTCAAACTCCCTCAGACCTTGTCTGCTTGTTCGGTACTGTGTGTGCTCAGGGCCAAGCATGGATCTTGTCACTTAGAAGGCACTTTATAAATATTTGTGGAATGATTGAATGAATCAATATGCACCTATCTGTGTCTAGCTGAAAAGTTTTGAGGAACATTATTTGTGAAGGCTTTGGTTACTTTGGTTCTGAGCTGCTTCTGGTTGTATTTGAGAGCATGCACTTTCCACCCTCCACTGCCTCTGCTAGAGGTGTTATCAGTGCCCTCCTTGTGCTGCTCATGTCTCTGAGATTGCTGGTACCTTACTGCTTATGATGTTGCTGCAGTTTCAGGTGTTGCCACTGGACTGCAAGCACTTCTGCTGCTTCCAGGGTCACCTGGGTCTCATGTTACTCCACTGGCTCCCCATGGTCTCTCCACAGGCTTGGATGCTGCTGCCCCGTGTACCACCTGCATTGCTGCTCCCTGGTTGTCTTGAGGTGCTGACTGCACCACTGCCAGGGGTGATGGGTTCCCGGGTGTTGCTGTCACTGTCATGGGCCTGGGAACCCAGGGACTTGTATGCAGCCCCCGCTGTTGGTAGAGCCAGTGTCTGAGGTGCCACAACTGCAGGCTGGGTCATTAATTCTGGGGTGGTTCTCTAAGATTCTGGCCACAGGTTCCACCTGTCACTACTGGTGTAGGGGCATGCGCTAGGCAGGGAGAGATTTCTCGTTGCCGCTCACTCTTGCAGCCTGTGGTCTCTGGCATGAGTCAGTATCTTTTCAAAATTCAGGCCAGGGCACTATGCCCAGCAGGGAAAATCCAAGTTTTGTATGCTGTCCCTACTGTTGGAAAGATGGGGCCAATGACAATGGAGGGGGTGGGGGCTGGGTCACTCTGCTCTGTGTCCTGAATTCTCAGGGCATGTGTGCTACCCACCAGTACTAGGCAGGGGTGGGGTGGGGTGGCGCAGGCAGGGGTGCTGCTCCCCTAGTTACACTGCCTCCCAGAGGTCCACTCCACCCACCTTCAGATGTATAGATACATGGATCTCCCAGGTATCCTGTTGTGCTGCGTCAGGAGTCCTTTGTTGATCAATGGTTGGTTGTAACTTTGAGGGGAGAGACAAAGGGAATAACTCACTCTGCCATGATGCTCACGTCACTCTCTCAGTTTTGAGGAATATTAAATCCTCACAATAGGCCTGCAAAATATTATATATTGTAATTATCCCTACTTTAAATATTGGGAAAACAAAACTGGCAAATAGCTAGAACTGAGGTTCAAACCTAAAAGAGGATTTTTGTCTAGCACTGGATCCTAGAACAAGTGTCAGAGAGACAGCAAAGCCCAGGAATCTCTCAGTAGAGAAAAGATGCTCATTTGTCCAGTTCTGGACCCAGACGAAAGCAAGAGGAGAGAGATGACGACTCCACTCTCCAGAATTCTGTCCCAAGGGTCTAGAAGCCCCCTTTTCCCTTCCCCAGGTCCTGAAGGGAACTAAAGAATGAATGGTGGGGTCTGAGTCACAAAGGATTTACCTTTCAGAAGCATGAAGCCTTCCCACCAGTGTAGGGATGAGATGAGGTGGGGCCACTGGTGATATGTTGCCCTGGAAAGGACTCCTACATGGGGAATCAGACTACTGCCAGTCAGTTCTGGGTTTGCCACTTACTAGTTGTGTAGCCACAGACAAATTGGTTTATCTCATGGCATCTCACCTATAAAATACTGACCCAAATAAAACTTTCTCTCTCAACCTTTAAGGGTTGTTCAGAGGATCTAAGCTGCTACACTATAAAAACACTGTACTGTAAAGGGGCTGAGCAAGTATGAGAGAGAGTTATTCACAAAGGTAAGTTAGGAGAACCCTGAATGCCAAAGTCATTATCATTCTTCACCTTGAGACACTGGATGAGTTGTAGTTTATGGAGCAACAAGAAGCTCTCAGCTTCCTCATTGCTATAAATGGCTGTGAGAAGCATTAGAGTGAATGTCAAGAAACCTTTCTTCAGATGTTCATCCCAGGACCACCAGAGAGGGAGAGGTGACTTAAGAAAGGGGTTAGGGGTCATATCATCATGAGAGAAAGAAGAAGTGAGGTCCCAGCAAGGGCAAGGAACACTTGGCTTTGAAAAAGCCCAAATAGGCAGACTCTTTGGATTTCTATCTAGTCCTAGAACTCCAACTTCCACAATGAGTGCCCCCAAATCTGGCTGCCATCCTTGTTGCCCTCATCCTTTCTACCACCCCTTTCACTTTCACATGCTTCCCCTCAGGTCATCTGGGGAAGGAAAATGGAGATGCTGAAGGAGGCCTTACCTCAGACACAGAAAGCTAAGTCAGAAGACTTGTTTTCAAATCCCAGTTTTGCCACTTACTAGTTAGACAGTCTTGGGCAAGTCACTTTACCTCTCTGAGCCTCTGTTCCTTCCTTGTAAAATGGGTAGAATAAGGTCTGCATTTGCTGTTTCAAAACGTTTTGAAGGACAAATAAAATGATGGATTGGAAAGTGGTTTGTCAATGGCCACATGCTTCAAACAAGTGAGAGAAACCAGCATTGTCATTGAGACAGAGGCTTGACCAGCTCAAAGTACAGGCCATACATTTGTCTGAATCCCCCTAATGGCCACCAAATGCTCAATGGTGCCATGTTCTCTTTGGAAGTCCCTTCTCTTTTCAAACCATTCAGCAGTACTCCAATTTTGACCATGGACTATCTAACCAAACTTATTATCTACTCATCCACAAAATTTTCTCTATCTGGCTCCCATCCCCATTTTGGTGAATGCCATCACTAGCCAAAAAATTGGCCATAGGAGATACTGCAAAATCATCTTCGGTATTAGGTAATATTAAGTAATTATTGTTAATTTTCTTTATTGTAATTAAATGTCTGATGGTTATGGAAAAATTCATATTTAGAGACACATAATGAGATATTTATGAGTAAAATGACAAGATATCTGGGATTTTCTTTAAAATGTCCCTGCCATAACACACAAAAAAAATGTTACTGACAAAAAAAGGGAGAGAGGCAACTGAAACAAGATGGTCAAAATGTTGATAACTGTTAAAGGTGGGTGATGGGTAAATGGGGATCCATTATACTGTAGTTTTCACTTTGTGTGTGAAATTTTAAAGATTAAAAAGTAAAAAATCATTCTTTATATCTCCCTTCCTTTCCTCCCCACATCTAATTGGGTGTGGTAGGCTGAATAATGCCCCCTTCCCACAAAGATGTCCACATCATAACCCCTGGAGACTGAGTGGCAAATGGGATTTGCAGTTCTGATTAAGTTAAGGATCGTGAGCTGGGGAGATGATTATTCTAGATTATCTGGATGGCCTTAATGTAATTACAAGGCATCTTATGAGAGGAATACAGGAGGGTAGGGTGAGAGAGAGATTTGAAGATTCTATGCTGCTGGCTTTGAAGATGGGGGAAGGAACCAAGAAGCCAAGGAACACAGGCATCTACTAGAAGCTGGAAAAGGTATGAAACAGATTCTTCCCTGAAGCCTCCAGAAGGAACACAACCCTGGCAATACCTTGATTGTAGAATTCTGACCTCCAGAACTGCAAGAGAATAAATTTGTGTTGTGTTTAGCTGAAGGGGAGTAGAATATGACACCCCAAAATGTCCCCCTTCGGAATGTGGATTATTCTGAGCTGAAAGCAATCAAGGCTCAGCAGACTCAGGAAAAGCTTTATACCTAGGCTTTAGCCACTTTAAATAATTTAGATAGGGAAGCTGTACCAGGAAGAAAGCTATTACCAGAGCTAATAATATCTGACATCAGTATGGCAAGACAAACACCTGATTACTAAACATCTGACCTTCTCATCTTCCTGTGAATTGCCTTCCTCCCCTTTGAAACCCCAGGCCCATCCCATTCCTTAGCTCAGATGGTATATAAGCCTGACTGCCTTTCAGCCTCACATCTCTGTGGGGCTCCTGTACAGAAGTAAGAAATTAAATTTGTTTTACTCCTGTTAATCTATCTTTTTATTATAGGGGCGCTCTCAGTCAAGAACCTAGAAAGGTAGATGGAAAATTATTTTTCCTCCCCTACAGGACCACTAATTTTGTGGTAATTGCAAGCAGCAGTAGGAAACAAATACAGTGGTAGTTTCGCATATTTTGCTTTCTGAACACCTTTCTGATCTTTCCAACCTCTCCTCTCCTTTCCATCCCTACTGACAATGCATTGGGCCAGGCAGTTTTCACCTCCTAATCCGTTTTTCTACATCCTCTCTTTTTCTAGTCCATCTTCCTTCACTGCTACCAGACTTCCTTTTGGGAAACACATATTTGATCATGTAACAACTTTTTTTATATAATTAAGAGATTTTTGTTTTTGTTGTTGTTTTTTAATCAAAGATCTCCCAGTAATGGAGCCACATGTTATGTTGTAACTGGCTATATTATAGTCCTTTATGTCACCATTTTTTTTACCTTTTTCTATTTTATTTTTCGTTGAGGTTATGATAGTTTACAATCTTCTGAAATTTCAGTTGTACATTATTATTTGTCAGTCATTGTGGGTGCACCACATCACCCTTTGTGCCCACCTTCCACTCCCACTTTCCCCTGGTAACCACTAATCTGTCTCCCTTGTCCACATGTTTAACTTCCACATATGAGTCAAGTCATACAGAGATTGCCTTTCTCTGTCTGGCTTATTTCACTTAACATAATACCTTCAAGGTCCATCCATGTTGTTGTGAATGGGAAGATTTTATCCCTTTTGATGGCTGAGTAGCATTCCATATAATATACCATACCTTCTTTATCCAATCATCAGTCGATGGGCACTTAGCTTGCTTCCACGTCTTGGCTATTGTGAATAATGCTGCAATGAACATAGGTATGCATGGGTCTCTTTGAATTGCTGATTTAAAGTTCTTTGCATAGATACCCAGTAGTGGGATGGCTGGGTCATAAGGTATTTCTATTTTTAACTTTTTGAGAAATCTCCATACTGTTTTCCATAGTGTCTGCTCCAGTCTGCATTCCCACCAGCAGTGTATGAGGGTTCATTTTTCTCCACAACCTCTCCAACATTTTTTCTTTTTTCTTTTGGTTATTTTAGCCATTCTAACAGGTGTAAGGTGATATCTTAGTGTAGTTTTGATTTACATTTCCCTCACTGATAATGTAACAACTTTTGCTTAAAAACTATCAATGGTTCCCCACTTAGGGGATATCAAATTCACAGCAGCCTAGCCTAGAATTACCTGACTAGCCTCATCTCCCACCACTCCCGTCCTCCAGCCAACAGGCATGAGGCTTCAGCCACAACCAGCTATTCCACATTCCCCAGGCACACATGCCCATCCAGGCCTTGGAACCTTGGCACTAGCTTTTCTTTTAGACATTATTGCCCATCATCCCACTCTTATCCCACTGAGCTGACTCATGCTCATCCTTCTAGGTCCAGCTCAAATGTCATTTCTTCTGAGAAACCATCTTAATCAGCCTCTCTTCTGTCCCCAACAGAGTTATTTGTCCTTCCTGCTACTTTCACAGGCCTCTATATTTGTCATGATCACACTACTATTTAATCACACTGCAGTGAAGTTCCCTGTTTGTCTACCTTACTACAATTGTGTGAGCTCCCTGAGGACGGGGATTGTGTCTGATTGACCTCCCTGTCCCCAGAGTCTGTATAGCACTGGGCATGTGATGAACCTCAATAAGTGTTTGTTGAATGAATCTTTTTGAATAAATGAATATTACTGTTCCAGTTTTACAGTCCTGGCCTGGGAATATAAAACCTACTGAGATAGAGGTACAAGGGGTCTCTGCTGTTTAACCAAGGCCAGGAGAAGGAAGAGAGATTGCCAATTCAGAGTGGGTCTACGTTGGGGTGCCCATTAGACAGATAGAAAACTGAGTCCCAGAGAAAAACCCAGGATTTCTGGCTCTTCAATCTCTTGCAACCCAGAGGAATGGGGAAGGGAAGAGTGGAGAAGAGAAAGAGGAGAAGGAACAAGGTACCCAATGGCTGTTCTGAAAGTAAAACACAACACAGGAGGCAAGGTGGTCAGCCAATACCGAGAAGTTGTCCTGGAGGTTTGAGGCCATTTGGCCATAGCAGAACAGCAGGGTGCAGCCTGCCTACTTCTGCTGAAGGTCACTGAGGCTCTGTGGGGACAGGCCCTAGTGAAAGTCACAATGCCCACTCCTGGGCTCATGGCCACAGCAGCGGGCATGCTGGATGGCAAGAAGGTCAGTACCCTCTCCCCTACAGCCTCCTCTCAGCCTTTCCCCATGGATACGTCCAGGGAGGGCTGCATAACTCACACCAAAAGGAAACCTGGGTCACAAGACAGAGTGAGTGAATGAGTGTTAGTTTCTATGAGTGCTTGGAAGACCCATTTCCTCAGATAAGAAGAAGGTCAAGGGCCTCAGACCTACATGCCTGTCCCTAAAAGCTGGCAATTCATAGAGACAGAGAAACTGTGTAGCCCTTAAGCATTCCTCAGACCCCAGTACCTGCTAAGCCACCTTCACCTCCTAAGTGAGTGCTATGGCTGGATGGCAGACTATCTTTCCCTTAAGAGGAGCAAGGAGGCCATTGCAAAGACCCTTTTAATGGGATAGAACTAGATGGTAGATGGGGAAAACTCAAGTGGTCCCCACCTCCCACTAACCTAATGGCAGCCCTCTTTGGGAATAGCTCCAGGACAGGCCTAAGTGAAGATGGGAGGTAGAGACTGGAAGGCGAACAGGGGGGTTGTCTCCAGACATTAGTTGTCCACCAACTCTCCTCCCCGTGGGAATAGCGTACACTGTGAATTGACCTAGTTTAGAATGTTGCTGCCAAATTCTTCTAGCAGAGCACAGGTTAGATCCAGATATGGAGAAGTTGCCAATCCCACGGTGAGGGCAATGCTTTAGATGGCAACGAGGGAAGGCAATGAAATGGAGGCATGGAAAAAAGTTAGCTTTTGCTTTCCTCTCCCTCCTTGCCTCTCATGGTGGGACAAAAGGCAAGCACCCTGTGTTTGAGACCCACATCTGCCCAATGGTTTGACCCAGGGGCCTCTGTTTCCTCAGCTATAAAATAAGGGAGAAGATTCTTTGCTTAGGATATCTGTAGAGATCAAGAGAGGTGTGTGAGAAACTTTGTAAACAGTTAAAGCAAGGTACACATATGAAAATTACGATTTGCTTATAAACGCACGAGTTTATTGTTATACAGAGTGGGCTAGTGGAGCTGTTCAAAGACCTATATCAAGTGTAGCAGGGGGCTTTCCATGGGGCTGAGGGACCCAGCTAGGGGAGGCTGTCCTTTCTCTGGGGCCAGGCTGGGTCAGATAGGGAGGAGAGGAAGGAAGCTTTGGTTAAACTGTGTTGCTAGAAGTGAAGAGAGCTGGCCTGGGGACCATCTACCCTGCAGTGGACAGGGATTAAGCCTCCTGACTCTCCCAGGCCTTGTATCCTGTGGTGTTCCTTAGCCTTGCCCTTTCTCTCCTATGTCCCAAAGGGGCCCAGGACTGACTTTTTGGTAAACCTTTGCTCAGGCAGCAGTTTTTCCTCATTCCCTGGCATCCTAGACTCAACCACCTTCCTAAGGGCACTTGGACCTGCTGCTGATCCAGTGCCCTTCTTGGTGACTTCAACTGCATAGCACAGAAGTTAAGAGAGTAGGCTCTGAAATCAGACTGCCTGGGTTTGAAGCCCACCACCAAAACTTGCAAAGTGTGTGATCTTTGGAAAGTGGTCTACCTGCTTTGAACTTCATTTCCTCCATTTGTAAAATGGTTATAATTATAGTCTTTACCTCATAGGGTTGTTATGAGGAATAAATTGTAGTGTATATAATAATATCTAATTTTTTAAATGTCAAGCACTGTGCTCAGCACTTCTTATTTATCTCAAGTTACAAATGAGAGAAATTGAGGCTCAGAGAGGTTAAGTCACTTGCCCAAGGTCACACAACTAGCAAGTGGCAAAGCTAGATTCCAATCCAGATCATCTGGTTCCAGAGCCCAAGCTCGTATCTGCTCTGCTGGTTTGGTGAATGTCCAGTGTTCAATAAATGACAGTGATTATTATTACTCTTAATAATCATAATAATTTCTGACGGGACAGAATCCCAGAGGAGCTAAAATCAGACACGAGAATGGTGACAAAATTTTAATGCTGATAGAGACCTCAGGGATCATGTGAGGCAATCCTTGCATTGTACAGAAAAGAAAAGTCAGCCCCAGGAAGGTGGAGTGCTTGCCCAAAGACATGCAGCAATTACGGGAGGAGCTAGGGTACATTCCTGTTCTGTTGACCCCCAAGCCCATGCCCTTTATATCCTCCCAGGTCTTTTCCCCCAGCCCCCGGGCCCAGGGACCATTGATAGAGTATGGAGTAGGGATGCAGAGGTGTTCCAGAAGGTACAGCAGACTAGGGTCCCCCAACTCTTCTCCTGAGTCCTCACTTCTCACTGGCACACCTATTGGTGAGATATCTCCAGTAGGCTGCTTCTGGTGTTCCTATACCAGGGGGATACCCTCAGGACAATCCAACAGTACATACAAAGCCTAGCCTAAAAAGATACCAGAACTGTAATATGAGCCTGGGGGGATGGAGAGGGAGGAGCAGTCCACCAGCAGACAGAGGGGGATCTCAAGACTCAAGGAGAAACTGGAAAGATGAGGCACTCTACAAACAAGTTCCCACAGCCAGCAAGATGCCAGCCCTCCTCAATTGCTCAGCTCACTACTACACACAAAGACACCATGTGGGCAGGCAACACTCTGGCTGAGGACAGCCTGGATGCACAGCCCTGGCCTCAGTCCTCAAAGAAGCCCCAAAGATGCAAGAAAGCGCAGTCACAAGTCCAAGTTTTAGGGGCAACATGGAAAGTCATGGGAAATATAACAAACCTAGTGTCAGAAGCCCCGGGTTTGCCTATCTACCCTTGACTCCCGCACCATGGACCCATTGCATGACCTTAGGCAAACTATCTAACCTAGCTGAGCCACAGATATCTTATCTGTAAAATAGACTGATGATCATCTTCCTCCCAGGGCCAGAGAGAGGTTTAAATCAGATAATGCTTATGAAAGCCTTTAAACATTATAAAGTGATCTATAAATCCAAAGACACAATACTAGTGAAACATGCCAGTCTCAGGTGAAAAACAAACAAATTTCAGATTTTGTTTTCTCAAGAAGTAATTTCAACTCTGCCTGCAAGCTTGAAGTCCCCAAAGGGAAGCAGGGTGGTGAGATGAAAGGAGTATGAGAGCCAGGGTGACCACCTGTTCTGGTCTGCCCAGGGCCAAGGGGTGTTCCCAGGACTCAGGACTTTCAATATTAAAACTGGGAAAATCCCGGGGAAACCAGAACATGGTAGTCACCCTAAAAAGAACCCTGGCCAGAAAGAAAGAAGAAAGGAGATGAACATTTGAGTTCTTACTCTGTGCTGGGCACTGTCTAGGGATTTTTCCTCACACTCAAATCCCAGATCTGACATTAACTTACGTTTGGACAAGTCTCTGGGTCTCAGGTAGGATAGGATCTCTGAAGTCCATCTCAATTTGAACATTCTGGGAATCCTTTCATTCAAACTCAGGCGGCATTTAAGGCCCAGGGAGGTAAAGCCCACCCAGCAGACGGGAGGCAGATGAACATGGCCATGCCTCCCCATACCACCCCCAACCCATCTCACTCCCTCTGCTCCCCTATCCCACCCTTCTCTAAGGACTCTGGTAGAACTATATCTACACTTGCTGAACTCCTAGCGGAGTACTGTCATCTGGATTTTCTCCATGAGCATCTGCAGGAACATTTCATCAATCTGAGAAAACATGCTTAGATCTCAGGGATCAAGGCAGGCTAGAGAAGGCCTCACAGGTGTGTGGGTCAGCTTCTTGCAGTAGAGTGTGGGCCTGGAACCTGCAGCTGATGTGTGGTGAGGAGGAGGCTTATTTTGAGTCCTAGCTTAGCTCAACTGGGAGCAGTTTCAAAGGCCTCCAGTTTAGGGCAAGGATTGAAATACCAGGACTGGGTGTCTAAGGGCAGAGGCAGAGCACAGGTGGGGTTGTCTCAGGAACAATGGCTGCCCTAGGCACAGGAGTTGGAGATAACCTGAAGTGGCCCAGAATACCTCAGAATTGTCTGGACAGGGGCCTCAGGGGGAGCTCTTGCTTTCTCCCAGTTTACTGGTCTAGGACTAGCTCAACCTTCTGCAAAGTGAATTCCTCTCCCCCTACTCCCAGTGGAAATGACCCCAGGACCCCCTGGGCATAACTTTTCTCCCTCTGGGCTGGCAGATCCAAGGCCCTCCCTGTCTCAGCTCCCTGTCCACTACCATCCCTACTCCCCAAACAAAGTTCCAGGGGCCAAGAGTAAAGAGGGGGCAGAGTTGGGCAGTTTTCCTGGGAACATTATACCCCTAGGAGCGGGGATGGCAATTTAGGCTTTCTCTGAGAGGACTGGGCTCGGGGAGTAAGGGATAGACAGCAGCAAAAGCCCAGGCTTTGGAGTTAGAAAACCTGGGCCAAAGGCCCAGTCCTGCCATTTACTTATTGGCTGTGTGGACTTGGGCAAATCACTTGTACCTCTTTAAGTCTCAATTTCTTCCTCAGAAAATGGGAGAAATGACAATCTATTAGCCTCAGAGTGTTGGTGTGGACAACAAATGTGTAGCAGACATGGATTTTGTAAATTGTCACAGTCTCTACATATGTTTGCCATTTATTTAATTCTCCTTTATAAGTCAATTGAACAGAACACATTGATTGAGTGCCCACTATGTGCCAGGCACTGTAGGGACTACGAAGATGAAGAATACACGATCTCTGAAGACACACAAAAGCCAAATGTTGCTATGACAAGGTCATAGAAATATGGATATTTTTTTCCTTCTTTTCTCTATTTTCTACATTTTTTTCCATAATGTGGTTGTTATTTTTCATAAACAAATGATAAGTTAATATTGGTTGAATATCTACTGTAGGGCAGCAGAATTTGCACCCCAAAATGTGTCTCTTTGGCTTGATTATTTTTAAGAACAAAAGACTCAGGAAGAAACTCTGACCTTCTCTCTAACTGCCTAAAAGAATTTAAGACAGAGGGCCTGTTTCAGGAAGGAGCTATCACCATAGATAACTATAATATAATATGAACTAGGTGTGGTAGACAGGGAGGAACCTAGCAACGCCCATTTGATGAGTCCTCTCCATGTCTCATTGTCTTTGCAAGGCATGGGAAATATTTGTTCACCAAACATTTGCTTTTCCATCTCCATGTAAATTGCCTTCCCCTCCTTTGAATTCCAAAACCACTACCCCCAACATCCTCTTTTGTCTTGGGCTGAAAATTAAGGTGGTGGCTTCAGTCATTTTAGTGAGTTACTCAGTTTTCCTGGTTTTCTCCCATGTATATGGGGTCATTAAATTTGTTTGATTTTCTCCTGTTATTCTGTCTTGTGTCAATTTAATTCTTAGACCAGCCAGAAGGACCTACAGGGTTATTTCTTCTTCCCCAACAGTACTATGTACCAAGCATCATACTGGGCACTTTGCACACATTATCTTATTTAATCCTTGTGACAATTCTATACTGCTCCCCTTATAGGAGTGTTACAAGGATTAAATGAGATGCTTATAAATCTTTTACATGATTTTACAAATACAGATATTGGACTCAAGAGGTTAAGCCACTTGCTGAAGATTATACAGCCAATAAGTGAGTAGTAGAGCCAGAGGTTCAATCCAGACCTGTCAGATTCCAAAGCCAGCACTCCAAAGCCAAAACCTCCCTCCAGGAGAAATTGCCCTTAACGGGTAACTGAAATACACAGCACACTGTACTCTAAGACAGACTATGTTAAGTTCCAGAATAAAGAGGGAAATTTCTTTATTTTATTTTTTAAAATTTATTTATGTATTTTGTGTGAGGAGGATTGGCCCTGAGTTAACATCCATTGCCAATCTTCTTTTTCTCTCTCTCTCTTTCTTTCTTTTTATTGCCGTAACATTGGTTTATAACATTATATAAATTTCAGGTGTACATTGTTATGTATTTTAATTTCTGTGTAGATTAAAGGTGGAAATTTATGTGCACACAAAGAAGAATAGTAAGTAAACTCAAATGGGACGGGCGTGGCAAAAAAAGAAGCTTCTCAAAACAGCTTGGAACCAACCCTCTTACCAGAAACATCTGGGACTCTGGGTATACAGAGGGTGATCTAAGGAGAGAGGTGGGTCATCTTACAATCAGAAAGAGTTTGAGTGCTCAGTCCTTAGCATCTAGGGGCTCATTAATCTGTTAATTTATTTAAATACTCCTTGAGCACCTGCTCTGCTGTAGGTTTAAAGCTAGTCCCTGGGGAATCAAAAAGAATTAAGACAGTTTTTGACCTCATTTAAAGACTAATTGGACAGACACAGTCACACAAACAGATAATTATAAAACAATGCAAAAAAAGCAGAGGTAAAGATACATAGCCACGATATTAACAAAGTACCCAGGCTAGTAGAGGACAAGGAGAACTTTTAATCTCTATGCTTCTCTTTTAGCTTAGCCACACCCAAAAATTGATTGTGGACTACAGAAGAGGACATGGGTGGGGGAGCTGGGACAGGGCTTATGGGGATGGGGTACGGCTTCCCAGATTAGTGGCTGCAATATACCTTGGGGTCCCAAGGTTCTTAACAGAACATAACATAACATTTGATGTTAATAGACCCTATTGGCTGAGCACACATTCAGCATATGTGTGAGACTCTAAGCTAGGTACTTTACCTACATCATCTCATATAATCCTCCCAACAACCCACTGAAGTGAGTATGATAGTCCTCATTTTGCAGCTAGAGAAATCAAGTCTCAGAAAGATTAAGCAACTAGCCCATGTTTATGCAGTTAGTTCAAACTTGGCCTGGAATCCTCATCTGTTAGTCTCCAAAGTTCCTGCTCTTTATTTGATTCTTGAAAACCATGAAAAATATTTCCCAACAGACAAGATATCATACACGTGTCTAAAATCACAACCCACAGCACACATGTCCAGGGGAAAAAAAAACAAAACGAGAAGATACTCAAACCCTTCATCTTAACAGGTGCTGCTGACTTGGGGCAGTGTTTAACAAAGATTTATGGAAGCAAAAAAAACATAAATAGAGAAAAAGTCAATTCTTTAACTTAATTATGCCAAGCTAGGCAAATAAATTACAGCCAGGATCACACTTGGCAGTGGGAGCCACTGAGACACTGGTCACCCCATCAATCCCTCTGATGATCTGGCTTCCTCACTTCCCACTCGAAGGCTATCCTGCCAGGACTGGGCATTTGGGTGAGGACACTGAACTTACAAGGAACAGGGTCTCAGCCGACTGCTCTTCAGCTCAAGGTATTATATAGTCAGACTCCTGGCTAGTACTTCCAACCTCTTCATCTGCACCAGGGCTAGGACAGTGTTCAGAAAGTAAGAAGTCTTCTGAACAATAATTTAGATTCCAGCAGCTGTGGATTCTAGTGCCAGGCTCAGTCCTTAACTCCCTGAGTGACCTTGGGCTAAGCCATTGGCCTTTCTGGTCATCACTACCCCCTTTTCTCTAAGCTTAGGGAGATAAACTGGCTGGTCTTCTGAAGGTGTTTCCAGCTCCAATGGTCCCCACTTCTAGGAGAGTTTGCCTTAGAAGTTTTAAGCATAAGAGTGGATCCGTGTGAGCATGCTTCCTCACCACTCCTTCTGAAGTTTCTCTGGCTGGCCAGAGACCAGGAGGTGGAAGTTGCGGGGGATACATCAAAGAACATTATTCTCCGACAGCCTTCGACTTAGAGAGAAACAGGTAAAACTGTGATGAGAGTGGTCAGTTCCTGTTAAGCAAACAGTAGCACTAATAAATCCTGGCCTTTGATCAAAAAGATACTCATGGGAAAGAAGTGAGCAGCTCATAGATTCCACTGTGGGTACTAGGAGCAAATGCAAGTTTGTTTTCAAGTTGCTAAAGTTAAGCAAGGATAGCTGTTTAGGACATCAAAATGCAAGCAGGAAGGAGAGCAAAAGAGATAGATAGACAGCATATTTTCCAGCAATTAACAGAGAAAGTGCCAGACTTCCCTAAAGAAAATTCCTCATCCTGGGAAAGACAGCTTCCTTCCAAAAGGCCCGGCAAGGGCTTGTGATGCTAGACCATTGGGCAGAGTTTTCCAAGGGCAAAACTTTTTTTTTTTTTTGGTAGGAGTTGGGGTGGAGTGTTGAGGACTCCTAGGAAATGATGGTGCACTGAGGAAATGTGAGCTCCACAATGGCACAGTGGATTTGCTGTCTCTGTTATGCCCCAAGTCACCGCACTCACCTCCTCCTACTTAAGGACAATGCCCCAAAAGGAGACAAGACAATCTTGCAGATGCATCTTCCTGGGACTCCCCCTTTCCTCATGACCATCTCCTTACCCTTGAAGATGATTTTGCTGACATAGAGCATACTCTGAGGAGGCTTACTCCAGCCCACTTCATGGTGAAGGCTTTGGACATAATACATTCAGAATCGTGCATCCATATTGTCACCAGCAAGTCACTGGCTGTATTCTGGTAGGCCTCCTCTGCATCTTGAGCCAAGAACAGAGGGAGAGGAAGACACAGAGTACAGTAGAAAGTAATCTGTATCATTCCACTGGGTTTTCGGAAGGCCTGAAACCATCCCACCTCCTTTGAGTGGACTTCACAAATGCCTGTGGCTAGATCATCCTATTACACTGAGTCTCAGCTGCCTATACAAGGAAATAAAGATATTACTTTTGTCACAGGCTTATTGCCAGGATTGAACAATATGCGTAAAGTGTTCTGCACAATGCCTGGCATACAGTACATACTGGAGTTGCCTTTTTTGACTAGAGTGACATCCCAGTTTGCCCAGGACATTCCTGGTTTTAGCACTATAAGTCTCATATCTTGGGAAACTCCCTGAGTTCTGGCAGACCAGAATGGTTGGTCATCCTATTTTGGATCCTCTCTTCTCAACTCTCCAATTGAAGGCACATTCTAACCATTTCACACCATCATTTGTTTGACTCACAAACCAATCTACTTCTGTATTTTTCTAATCAAAATCCTAAAAATTTATAAAAAGTACATAGGTCCAACAAATTGCAATGTACTTCTAATGTGCATTCCTCTCAATAACGCTGTGTTCTAGGGCAGTGTTTCTCAACCGAGGTGATTTTACCCACAGGAGACATTTGGCAATGTCTGGAGGCATTTTTTGTTGTCACAGCCTTGTGAGGAGAATGCTACTGGCCTCTAGTTATTAGGGGCCAGGGATGCTACTAAAATCCCATAATGCAAAAGACAACTCCAACAATGAATTATTTGTATCAAAATGTCAATAGTGCTGAAGTTGAGAAATCTTGATCTAATGGATATTATTAGCTCAATAGATGCTACAAAGAAAACTCTGAGGCTGAGTGACATAAGCAGCTCAAGGTCAAAGAGCTGAAAAGTGGCCCAGATAGGATTCAAACCCAAACTGGTTGACTCTGGATCCAGTTCTTTTATTAAAATATTGAAATGTTCTGAGAAATGTTTTGTTTGTCACCTCATTTGGGTTTATTGCATCCCTGGCATGATAAAACACAGTCTGTGTTAGAGAAGGAAAGATGGAGTCTCCTAAATTCATGTTGTTAGCTTCTCAATCCATCTTAGCCTTGTACCCTGCAGCCTACCCCACCTGCCTCACACACACACACACACACATACACACAGGGCACAGGGTATGATGGCAATGAGGATTTGGTCATTGGCTGGGGCCCCTGAGAGGCCCGGAGGTGAGTGACAGCTGGGGATCAGGGTGGCGGTGGAGAGGAAGAGTGGAAAGTCCAACCCTTCCAAGATGGTAGTGAGTTATAGAGAGGCAGCAAGCCGATCCCTCCAGGCTCTTGGCATCCACAAGAATGTCTCCAGCCATTGATTCCAAAACCAGCCCCCAAGAGAGGTCACATCTTGCCTTGTAGAGCTCATAGAAATGGCCTGTTGATATAATCTAGCCCAAAGCTCTCATTTTACAGATAAAGAAAATGAAGCCTAGAGAAGGGTCTGGCTCACTCTCTTGATGGGGAAGAGGGACAGGAATACTAGGGTGTCCTGCCAGTGAGTGCAGAGCTCATGTCACCACATTCTCTGTAGTCTCAGGCTTGCAAGCCAAGCAGGCCCTTCCACATTAGTGCTGAATGCAGGCCAATACACCTCCTCACACCTCTCTACCCTTAGTTCTTACCCAGCAGGCTCGCTTAATATCCTGAAATTTGAGGATCCTGAAGCAGATGTTAAGGTGTGGAGGAGGAGAAATATTAGAAAGGAGGAGACTATAGATCCTCCCCCTTCTCCTTTTGACATCTGCTTTACACTGTGCTTCTGGACTGTTGACTCTCTCATTTCAACTCCATCTCCTAGCTTCACTGCCTAGCTCCTATTCCCCCAAAGCCCTTGACCTTGATCAATTTGTCCTCTCTAAAGCTTATAAACAACAAAGCAAAGGAATTAATCTTAAATGTAACATTTTTTACACTCCAGCTAGCCACTGCACATAATTCTGTTACCTCCCAGGCCCCAATAAGCATCTGAGTTTGGGACTCCACTTTACCCTGAGCCCTTACTCCCTAAGAAAGGCAGTTTAATTGAGTATTCCAGCCATCTACTTCCTGCTTACAGAGAAAATGCCTAGTTTACTCTATACCAGTGGTTCTCAAAAGGCTGTCTCTAAATCAACAATGTCACCACCATCTGGGAACTTGTTAGAAATGCAAAATATCAGGCCTCACCCCAGACCTACAGAGTCAGATACTCTGAGGGTAAAGTCCAATAATCCTGGTTTTAACCAGCACCCTAGTTGATTCTGCTATATGCTAAACTTTGACAACTTCTGCCCTGTACTCTTAGGTTAGCCTTACAAAGAAGCAAAATGGTATCATTTTAGAGGTACTAGGAAGTAGAGCCACCAAGAACAGCAGTGCTTTACCCCACTCCAGAGGCCATCCTTCATGTAGATGTGAATGGTGCCGTGTAGAGCTGTGCAGCACAGACCTGCCAGTAAGGGTGCTGTTCCTTTTCCTGCCAATGAAAGAAGAAAGAAACAAATAAAAGCCAAGAACAGAACACCGCATTTCCTATTAGTCCTCACAGTGATGTTCTGGAGCTGGTTCGTACACACCAGAGCCAATTATGTGCATCTCTTTCCAGTTCTTCATTCAGTGATTTCACATTGATAGCTTGAAATCAGCTATGATGAAAGCATTTAAACCTTGGAAGCTGGCAAACAGTACACATCAGAGTTTAAAAAAAATTTTTTTATGAGCCCGTTTATCCTTCCTAGCAGGGCCACCAGGTATATCCAATGTGAGTTGTGTACTGCAACACTGCTTCTCCAGCAAATCTGTACAAAAGTATTATTGCATCATAGTTCTTAGTGGTAAAAAGTTGGTAACAGAGTGAATGCCCAGCAATAGAGAATGGTTGAAAGGATTACAGTATATTCCTTCCAGAGAATATTATGCAACCATTAAAAAGAAATAATTGCAGATGTACCATATGACTTGAAGGGGCTTTAATGAGATTTTGTTGAAGGCAACACGTAGAAAAGTCTTTATGATATGACCCCTTTTTGGAAAACAAACTATGTGCATTTAAACATGCGAATATTTAGTTATGTGCAGAGAAAATATATAATAGCATATCAACATGGCTTATGGGAATGATAAGAAGGAGGATCCTCACAAAAAAGACAGTTCAAAATATCCCCAATATGGTCAGATTTAAGTAGTTAATGACAACTTACATATTCTGTAAATCTAAAACTGTTTGGAAGAATATAATTAAAACAATATGAAATTGGGGGGTGGTAAGTTGACAGTAGGCATGGCAGTAGTATCGAGGATTCATCTGGTGTTACACTTCCTCTAGTGGAGCAGTCCCCCAACCCCAGTCAGTAGAGGATCAGAATTTAACAATTCTCAATTCCTTGATGCCCAGTCCACAAGCTCTAGCTTTCCAATCTGATATAGAGGTCAACTGATAAGCAACATAGGGCACAGCTGGGTCACTGGACAGATGAAAACTGAGACACAGAAAGGTGGTCAACCAAAAAGCAACTGTGCTGTTTCAACTCTAAAAGCACCAGCACAGACAGGAGGAAGCTGGATGCTTCCGAAAGGTCCTTGGGCTTGTGCCAAGATTAGACTCCTGAGCCCTAATCCTTTAGGACTTAGCCCTCCAAAACCCTGTATTTATCCTCTTCTATTAGTAGGGGTAAGGGCAGGGGTTTTGACACTTTTCACTTGAGCAATTATCTCCCCTATCTTTGGCACTTTCCTCCAATATCCAGTAAATAACATACATTTCTAGTATTTAATCCCCTTTTCTTGTTACTTCCTTGTCTCCATTTCCAGTGTTTCACGCTCTAGATCGAACCCATTCTTTAGAAGCCTTCCTTGAACTCCTTGTTACTCTCTTATTCCAGTACCTATTTCTTTTTTTTTTCATAGCTCTTATCATTACATGAAATCACATCACACAGTACTTGTTTTCTTGTAGGTTGTCTCTCTCTTTTCAGTAGAATGTAGGCTCCCTGAGGGCCAGAACTTTGTTATGTTCACTGCTGCATCCTCAGTACCTAGAATAGTGCCTGATTCTTATGGGTGCTCAATTAATATTTATTCAATGAATTATTGATACACAAACACCACTTAGTCCTTATATTTCTTCTATGCCCTTAGGATATTAGAAATTCTTTCACCAGGGTAACAGAAGGCTCTAAAGAAACTTGTCTCTGCTGGAGCTTTGGAGTAACATTCACTCTCCACTATCCTTATAATAACTGCAGCCATGATTCAGATTTTTAGAACAGGTTGTTTTTTGAGAGTTTTTTCCCCATATCTGTGTGGTAAAATTCATTTAAAACTTATTTGGGAAATTTCCAAACACAGGGAAAAATAGCTTTAACAATTGTCAACATAGGACCACTCTTGTTGTATCTGTGCCCTCTACTCTTATCCACCCCTTTTATTAATTTTTCATAGCTTTAATGGGGTATAATTTTTATACAATAATCTGCATATATTTTGATATATGTATAGACGCATGAAACCATTGCCACAACCAATATAATGAACATATCAATCACCCTAAAAGTTAGAACAGTGTTTTGTAAACTGTAGGTTGCAACCCGATAGTCATTTGTGGAATCACTCATGGGGTGACTCATGAAAGACAAATCTGGACAGCCCTATAGCCTCATTTCCTTCCCCCTTTCAGTTGCTTAGCTAAGAGCTGGCTGTGCTGTACTGAGTTAGCTGTGGAAAGACAATACATTTGGCTGATATCAGCATTCCTGGCAGGGAAGGCTCTTTCTAGGGTCCTTGGCATGCAGACCGTGGCCCTGGACATGCACACTCCCTAGCATTGTTTCTGATCTGGGAGATCATTGATACATTTCTTGTTACTTAGAGAAACTAGGTGTTGCCTTAGCACCTTTTCCCAATGTGGAGGCAGAGCTTCTGTTCTCTTGGAATGTTCATAGTGGCACAGTCAGCCTGCTGCCCAAGCAGGCCCCTCTTTGCTGAGACTTCATTCTTAGTGCATATAGAACATCTGTGACTGGACTATGAAATGGAATGAAGAGAGTTTGGGAAACTGTGTGTGCTCTGTTAATTCTCAGCTTGCTTGTAAGTTTTCCCCCAGTAAACCCCTTGTTGTATCTGTACTCAGTGGCACGTCAAAAGCTGGCTCCTCAAATATTACCAACACAGCCTGTTGATAAAACCAAGCTGAGTTTATTGCTTACCAGAGTGGAGGAGAACACCACTTCTGCAAGGCTTTGGCAGAGGTGTCTCAGAGGGAGGGAAGGCAAGGTTAGAACTTGAGAACTGGAAGTTTAGTTGGAGGTAGCTCTTTCAATGCAGGGACTTGATTAGAATTAAGTAAGGATCATAATAACAGTCCAGGATTGGTGGAAACAGCAAGACAAGGATTTCAAGGTGAGAGATTTAAAGAATTTTAGGGCATTTCAAACTCTCTGTTGATGCTTTCCATTGAAGAGTTAATTGTTGGGTTTATGGGGATGTTCCTGTAATGAACCATTTGCCTGGGCAGGGGAGTCCTGGAAAAGTAAAAGCATGCTAATGAAGACAGTAGAATAGCAAAATCATGTTAATGTAGACAGTAAAGTCTGGTTTCCACTCTCAATGTCCAGGCTAAATATAGGGATAGAAGGTATGGTTCTCAGGTGTTAGTGGCATAGGTCCATGACCCACTTACATGACAGTGATGACCAGCATTTTTCAAAAAATGAACCCAAAAAAACTAGAGTTGAATTTCATTTAGTAAGGGTAAGTATTGTTTTGTGGAAATTTTGTTTCAGCTATACATACGTACACGAAATGAGTTATGAAGTAAAACCTATTTCTTATAATGCATCTGGATCCAGAAACGTTCAAAAGCTACTGCCTTAGAGATATGCCAATAGACCCCTAAAAGGGATGATCCCCTCTCTCAGCCAGTTTGCACTGCTCCAATCTAAACTTCCATGCTAGTAGTAGAGGAGTGTTTGCCTTCGTTAGGGAAAAATATATAATCTCAGAATTGGAACAGAGGCCCTGTTCAGGTAGATTAAGAGTTGAGTGGGGACTTTGAATCTATATGACTGCCTGCCATTTCGGCAGAGAGCTGAAAGAAGTCATGTTGCTACTACAGCACAAAAGATGGAAGCTAGACACAAATAACAACTTCCTACTGTGAGGACTGTTAGAGTCTAAAATAAAACCTTAAGAAAGTAGAGGTTCCCATGTGACTGAGAGACAATCTACTTAGTCAGGGGACTGGATAGGATGACCTCTGGGGCCCCCTCCATTGGGAAGATATTATGATTCTAGAGAGGATCCTGCAACAGAAACAAGCAGTTAACCTGAGATGTGTTATCTGACTATCACCTCCCAGCACTTGATTCTGAGGTATTGCTGGATAGAATAATAATGTGACACAATGGTCAAAGAAGAGCTTCCATTGTCAAGTGGGTCATCTACTTCTCTGAGGAAATTCTGCCAGTTTAGGGCTTTAGAAGGCTTGAGGTTTTAGAAGGACATTAGCGTCTCCCTGACACCAGGCCTGAAACTCCTCAGAGGGCCCCATTTCTTTGGATAAGGCACTATTTTCTCTATTTAAAATGTAAACTCTCCTTTGGCTCAGAATTTCAGCCTTTCATGTTTGTTTTTCTTACTTATCAAAAAGAAGATTGGGTTAAGAAGAAAGTTTGAGAAACAACGCAACACTACCTTAGTGGGAGTTGATATGGTTTGTTCAGGAATTCATTCAGCAAATAAGGATTAAGACTAATTGGAGCCCTGGATGTCTCTGCTTTTGAAGCTTTCATGGTCTGAAGCTGACCTGTCAAGAGGTAAATCTCAGCCCACGTCTGAGGGTTGTGCAAAGAGCCTTGGCTTTAGAGCCACACAAACCTGGGAGGGAATGGCCTAATGGTGCCATCTTTGGCCATGTAGCTGAGCTTCAGTTTTCTCATCTGTAAACTGATGAGAACAAAACCAACTTCACAGAATTGTGAGGACCATGTGAAAGACAAAATACACCGAGCAATAGAGGAGATGATTTTATTCAGGCTATAGCCATAGGGAGAATATTCAAAGAAAAGAAAGGAAAGTTAGGGTTTTACAGAGGCAGGTAAACAAAGGAGCCATCACTTCTTATGGGAGTCATGAGGAAGTGTGGAGAGGATCTTATCTTGGAATATGCCAGAGCAATGTGGTCCTTTACAATTAGCTGTTTTTTGGAACACAAAAGGATGGAGGAGTTTCTCAATTGTGGCTTCTTTCTTGGAGCCCAGGACTCAGATAAAGTTCAATGCTGTCAAGCATTTTACATAGCACCTAGCACATAGCCTGGCCCATGGTAGGCATCCAGCAAGTTTTTCTTTCCCTCCCTTCCTCCAATAGAAGGATGTACAAGTGGTATGAGAGTTCAGAGAAGAGCTTGACAGATTTACTCTGTTGGGGGGGGACTGATTTTGACAAAGGATCCTGAATCTTAAAGGATGAATAGTGGTTTGCCAGAAAGAGGGAAGAAAGGAGAGTACTCTAGAGAGTTGCTAACATAATAGACAAAGGCACAGAGGCTTACAAGAGGTGTGCATATTTAGAGCCCAGCTGTAACTTCAATGTGGTACAGGGAGTAATTAGACGTGAGGTAGGATTGAGCCAAATTGTAAAAACCCTTGAAAATCCATTTAATGCTTACTGTTTCAGGAAAACAGTTCAGGAATTTATGATTTTAACAAGATGAGATTCAATTTTATGAGAACTCTTCCCTGCTGTGTTAAAGGATAGAAGCAAGGAGACCAGTTAGGAAGGTAGTACATGATCCAGAGAAGACCAAGGCCTGAACTAGAACAGTGGCCATGAGGATGCCAAGGATAGGACTGATTAAAAAGATAGCAAGTAGAATTTACTAGACAGATTATGTAGTTGTGGGGAGGGGCAGCATGGAGGTGAGGGAGGAGGTGGATAGTAGAGGATGATAGTGTTGGTAACAGTATAGGGTAATATTTCAAGTGCTTACAATATGCCATGCACAGTTCTAAGAGCTCTACACTTATCTTTTTAAACCTACACAATGTCCTATGAGGTAAATCCTTCTTTTTCTCCATTTTAAGATGAAGAAAATGAGGCATAGAGAAGTTAAATAACTTGCTCAAGTTTTCACAGACAGTGATGAAGCCAAAATTCAAGCCCAAGCTGTCTGAGTGCAGAGTGTGCAATTTGGATGACTGTGTGGATAGTGTTGCCATTTATTAGGACTGAAGGATTAGGGAGCACAGATTTACGGGAAAAGTATTTTAGTTTTGGATAGGTTAATATTGAGGATAGCAGGAAGTTGATTAAATGAATCTGGAGCTTCAGAGAAAGATTAGGACCAGAGCTGGAGTCTTAAAGGGCATCAGCATATAGGTATGTGCTCAGTAGGGGCCTTGGGACTGCCTTATGTGAGTGGGATGGGCAAAAGAGGGAGTGGGGAGTTAGAGGGAGGGGAATGGTGAAACAAACAAGGGGAGGCAGGATCTTGAAAATAAATTTGATCGACTTCAAGATTTCACAGGCAATGCATTAGACTTGGAGAACACTTGTTTAATTCAAGACCACTGGTACAACTGTAGATGTCCTGCAGCACCACCTAAGAATCCCTTAGTCTAAGCCTAGGGACTCTTAGGATTCTTGAGGATGCACCAGGATGGATTCCATAGTTCCTGTGGTAGGCTGAAAATAATTGCACCCACCCCCTCATCAAAGACATCCATATGCTAATCCCTGGACCCTGTGAATGTTACTTTATATGGTAAAATAAATAAATAAAATAAAATAATGCTACTTTATATGGTAAAATAAATTTAACTGAAGATATAATTAAATTGAAGATCTTGAAATGGGGAGATTATCCTGGATTATCCAGATGAGCCCTAAATGTGATCACATGTAGTAGAGGGAGGCAGAGGGAGATCTTACACAAACAGAGAAAAGGTGAAGTGAAGACAGAGCAGAGACATTTGAAGATGCTGGCCTTGAAGACTGGAGTGATATGGCTACAAGCCAAGGAATGCCAGTAGCCATTTGAAGCTGGAAAAGACAAGAAACAGATTCTCCTCTAGAGCACCCAAAGGGACTAAGCCCCTGTCAGCACCTTGATTTCAGCCAAATTATACTGATTTTGGACTTCAGACTTCCAGAACTATGAGATCAAAACTTCCTGTTGTTTTAAGCCACCAAGTTTGTAGAAATTTGTCATGGCAGCCACAGGAAATTAATATAATGCCTCCTCAAAGCTATCACTACTTAACATACTTGATCCACTAATCCCTAATTCTCAATAGGTCTCAGGCCTCATTTGCCACATATTAGACATGGTGCTCTTGTTACATGCTTTGGTCAAGTTTTCTTGGAACACGTGGAATAGGGAGACCTTCAGCTTCATGGGGAAAGGAAAGGGAAGGATAGGGGTCTTTACCTGAAAAGGACTAGTCTCTAACCCCCCACCCCCACCCCAAAATGTTCATGAATGATTCCTGCAGACCTGGCAGCCCCTTTGACTGGACTGGATCTTGTGGGGTCATATAAGGGGTCTTCCTGTCTTTGCCTGCACATAGCCAAGATCCCAAAGGTGAAAGGGTATCTGGTTTATGGCAGACACCTGGCCTACTGATTGGCATGGCTACTTAGGACAGAGTAACTGTAATTCAAGAACCATGGGCAGACTACATCTTAGGAGAAGCTGGCTGGAGAAAGAAGCACATATGGAGAATGGATTAGAATTTGTTGCTGTAAAATCAAAAAGAGCTACTCACAGTAACATTGTTAAGATTGCTAGCAACAGTTCTCTCTCAAGTGTTAGTTTGGAAAATAACTTTTGTGATGATAAACAAATGGCAAGCGATAGAATATATTGGAGTATATGAGGAAGCCACTAGTACAAAACTAATTCAGCCTGACCTTGTTTCTCCAAAAGGGCCTGCCATTGAGCATGCGCTATATATTTGCTTTAAGTATTTTCTATGTCCCAAATACAATATCAAATGCTCTTAAGATAAAGATGCAACTTACCCCACATTGGCATTTCCTTAAGGATAAGCATCTCTCCCTAGGTTAGGAACTGATTGCTGTGCCCACCCTGTGACCACCCAGCTTGAGACAACAGACCTGCTACCTGCTGTGTGAATCACTGTACTGGCCAGGCAATCTCATGACTGTTATAAAAGGGACATTCCAATCACATGTGATACATGCTCTTTAGGGTATATAACCACTCTGTACACCCCACTTCTTTGGTGTCCTTCTTTCCTTGGGAAAGGAAGGACCCAGACTATATGGTCCTCAGATCTGGCTCTTAATAAACTCACCCCAATTTTGATTTATAGATTGGTTATGGATTATTTATGTTGACATTTCTTGGCATAGCCAGTAGAATTTCAGAGAAACCCACTGGAGACAACCTGGAATCTACACTGAACTGGCATTAGGTATCAATAAGGGCCCAATGAGCCCCCCTGGACCACTGCATTCTTCAGGTGATCCTGGTGAGTTCTCCTGAAACCCAGACCTCCTTATTTTAAGTTGATGGTCCAGAGTTTAAATGAGCTGTTTCAAACCTTAAGACTAATTGTCTTAAGGAGGTACCAGTACATACCCTAGGTAAGAGGAACATAGGGGGAATTTCCCAGGCCAAGGGAGCCTAGGGGGAATTTTCCAGTGAATGATGCAGGCTGACCTTTTTAATTTGGCTTTAAATTGGGAAGAATTGTGTTTATATAAAGTCTGAACAAACTGCTTGATAGAGAAATGAGAGATTGGACATGTTCGGCTCCGAAGAAAAGGGACACTGCTCCTCCTGGCTGAAAGGCATTCTCAGGTGACTGAGAACCTCAGCAGGAGTGTTGGAGGATGGAATGCCTTATGACACGTAGTGTTCCCATAGGGAACTGCACTATCATTCATGTTAATTAATTATAGGCTCATCATGGGAAGCTTATATGAAGGTTGGTCACCCAAGCTCTGAGCTCCCATTGAGGTTTTAGGCTGCTGGTGGGAGAAACCAAGGCACATTAGAGAGTGTTTATAACCTTGCTTTAGGGAGTAACACTCACAAGAAGCACACTTCTGACCCACTACACTGTCCTTAGAAGTTGTTCAGATTTTATAACAAAACTAAAAGAAAAGTGGGAAATCGAGCTTCTAAAAAAAGCCCAAGCATTTCCCCAATGGGTGGCCTCCCTCCAAATTCCAGTTGGCTTCATGCTGTGACTTGCAAGTACTTAACGAAAGGGGACTATTCCCACCCCAGATTCCTAAGACAGAAAGAAGGAAAGAAAAAAAATGGGAAAAGAAGATTTTGCAGATGCAGTCTGCTATGAAAACACCCTTGTCCAAAAATCTAAGGAAAAATTTTAAAACAGAGGCTATAAAATCTTCATTGTATCTGTTTATGTGTGCGTCTATATATGTATGTTATAAATGTGATATTTTACCTCTGGATGGTATAATTTCTAAAGAGTTCTATTCAATTGACAAAGTAAGAGCTTACAAAATTTTTTTCTAAAAGCTACTAACCTAAAGGTCTTTCAAGTTAATGTGATTTGAAATAACAAAAGCTTGTTTAAGTTTGTTGGTTTGATGAAAATAGACACATCCTCAAAGTTATCAGCATTGGATATGATGCAGACATGTACCCTTTATTCTATGTTTATTGGTCAAATAAACTGATGTCATCTTTATTACAAAACTGGTTAACAAAAATAATAACTTCAAATGATGGCTAATTTTGTCTAATGTCTCATGAAGTCTTATAGGCAATCTAAATAATTATTGAGAACAAATAACTAAACAGATGTAAAAAGATGAGTGTTGGGTGAACTTTTAACAATAATTATGTGTTATGGTGCATGTACTTCAAATGGCTTCCAAAATCTCTTTGATAACTTTAAACTTTGAAGTTTTACTACGTTATTTTAATTGATAAAAATTCATTGAATATCTAGATTATCTCTAAATAAGATAAAATATTAGACATCAATTATTAAATACAAGTTTATCTACTCATGGCTTCTTATTACAGAAAAACTAAAAGGTGTTTGGGTCTATTAGTAAACATGTCTTGTATTTTATTAAAAGGTTGTACTATGAAGTAACATGCTTTTAGAAATTATAAAAGGTATTTATAAATTTACCAAGCCATGGAATGTTAATGTAAAAGACAGTTTATAATTACTTACTTCTTAGTTTTCACTGAAAGTTAAAGTTTCTAAGGGTTAAAATTTCTAATATGTGATTAAAGCTACCAGAAATTAAGGAAAATATATTTGTATTCAAGGAAAGGTGTATGTTTTCAGTAAAGAAGGTATAAAGAATGGAAATATTTTGTTGAGAAAGATAAATTTGTCCCAAAGTACTAGGAGGAAAAAAGAAAGGTATAGGACAAATTCTGAATGTAAAAAGAAAGTGACAGAAGGTCGAGGGAAGTAAAACCCTGAGTTTTGTACAGGTCAAGTTGGCTGAGATTGAAATGAATCTAATTAAGTAAATGAGTTTTAATATAAAAAGTAAGCTGGTACAAGAATTAGAATTTAGCTTTCTCTTTTAAAAGGGATAATTTTCTTAAACTCTCAGTCTGCTCTTGATGAAGCAGTTACAAAAGGTTTTTTTGTATTTTTTAGTAAGTTTACCTAAAAGCTAGAAGATCTATGTTTTGTTAAAGTAATTTCCTATGTTCAAAAAGACTGGTCTCTCTATTAAGGTTTTCAGACTGTTTAACTCTCTGCTCTTGACTGTTTCTGTTGTCAATTTGGTTAAATGGATAACTAAGCATTGTTTTACAGTGACCCTTGTTTCACAGCAACCAGATCAGCAACCCCTTGATCTTGTTTGAACAAGTGTTTTAAAATCTTTTGATGTTTTTGACAAGCTCCCCGTAATTCATATCCTAAATAAAGGATTTATTTTGACCTTATTTGAGAATTTTCAGAGGGGCCCTTGGACTTCTCAAAGAAATTTGTTCTCTCTTCCTATAAAGGAGGGGATACTAATTAGGTTTGTTTGGTATGCTAAATTGCATGGGAAGCATTGTCAAGTAAATGATGATAAACCTTCTTAGGTTATACTATGTAAATAAATATTATTCACTATTTTAACCCTGCTATCTTGCTTCCAACATCACAAGGGGAGAAGATCACAACTGCATTCTGTTATTTTATTTGGTTTACAGATGAGTCTTATTCAAATGATAAGCAAAGATATTACCAAGCTGGATATGCTGTCCAGCCTCAAGAATGCCCACTACATTCTATTAACTCTGCTAACCCAGTAAAAGATTTCCTTCTATAAGCTAAAGAAATTGCCATGGAAGAAAAGAAATAAAGGTGGCAACAAAGGGAGGAAAATTATACTTTTGGAAACTTTCTCACACAGTGGCTCATAAAGCCTATGCTCGTTGTGCTATATGCCAAAAACATAATCTAGGGAAACTATCTCATGACTCACAAGGCCACTTTCCCCTTCCTAAAGGACCCCTTTGAGGTATGGCAATTGGATTTTGTCCAAATGCCACCATCTCAAGGATAAATATATCTCGTAATGATCTGTATGTTCTCACATTGGGTTGAGGCCTTTCCTTCAGAAGAGCAATGACTTTAGGTAAATTATTATTGAAAAGGGTAATTTCTGTTTGGGGAATTCCTACTGAGTTACACAGTGACTAGGGAACTCATTTCATCAGACAAATAATTAAATCTATTTGCAACATTTGGCCAATAATACAGCATTTGCACTGCGCTTACCATCCCTAGTCCTCAGGACTGGTGGAAAGAATTAACGACACAGTTGACAATTGGCAAAGATTCAGAAGCATTTACTCTCTCATGGCCAAAAGCTCTTCAGCTAGTGCTTCTTAATCTTAAATCTACACCTTTTGGTAAACATTGGCTGTCTCCTTTTGAAATAATAGGACAGCCTATGCAATTAGATGAGGAAATATATGAACCAACTTTGCTTAAGAGAGATATATTACATTGTTGTCAGGGTCTCATTGAGATGCTTAAAAGAAATGAAAGGTTGGTAGTTGGTTCTTTTCTCAGAGAGCTCCCAGACCTTAAGGATCATGGACTATAATCTGGAGAACTTATTTATCAGAAGAGGCATCAAATAAAAGACTTTTTGAAGCCCTGTTGGAAAGGACCACACCAGGATGAGAAGAAGACAGCATCTGTTGTAGACAGCTGTCCCAAGACTCCAGACCAGGCCTGTATTCCCAACCTTATATGCCTTCATTTAAACCTTTGTTATGCTTAAACTGTATACCTATTTTATAATTGTTCCATTTAAGGTTTCAAAATACTATCATACTTAAAGTGATTGATTTGGAACAGACTGGTCTCAAAGGCCAGGCGTTTATTGGGCGGCTCCTAGTGGAATTCGGTGGCTATGCGGAACAAATCTCTGGCCTTGTTTACTGCCTGGATGGCTAAACCACTGCACCCTGAGTTTAGCTTGGAAGCAGGGAAGGATTCACACTGAACTAACACCTGTTCCCAATCTCCCTCTCTTTAAGGCCAGATGGGCTCATTCAGTGCTCCACTGGTACGGCCACCAAGCAGCTATATTTGCTCCTTTGGGGCTAAAAGATGTCATTATCACATAGAAGCTCTAAATTTACTCAACACACCCTTAACCATAGTCAAGCAAGAATAGCCTTATTAAATACTAAAATGTCTTTAATGAAAAAGGCTGTCCTTCAAAATAGAATGGCTTTAGATATTTTAACTGCATCCCAAGGTTGTACATATACAATCACTCAAACCGAATGCTGTGGTTTTATATGTGATGAATCTTCCAATGTGTCGTCTCTCCTAAAGCACATGAAAAAAACAGGTGAATGCCTTAAGCGATCCTACACCCAGTCTTGATTTGTGTGGCTGGCTCCCTTCCAGTATCAGTTCCCTTTTTTGATCCAGATTGCAATTCCTATTTCTATTACTTCTTGGAATTCTTGTACTAGTTATAATATTCAAATTAATTGCTGTTTTCTTTACTCAGTGTTGTAAGACTGGCATAGAAGCTAGAGGAATGGTTGTTCAGTGACTTGAGATGGTCAATCGATCCTATAACCCTGGACAAATTTCCTTTTCTGATAAGGACTATGCCTAAGAACTCATTTTAAACTAATGTTTTCCAATATGTTGAATTATTATCACTGTTAGTGCACTTGTTCTATAATTGTGAACAACATAAACATAGAAGTCATAGAAAAGCACACATACGTTTGTGCAACAATCTAAAATTAACTGAAAATTATATAACCTATGAAATGCTTCCTCTGTTAATATATATACCACTGTGCTTGTCTGACTATTTCCACCCAACATGGACAAGTGGGCAAATAAATGAGATAAAAGCCTAGCACCCAGTTACATGATGGACCCAGGGCAGGCTGCAACCACCCTGGCGCCAAGGCACAATATTTTGATCATCAATGCTTTCTATTAAAAGATTATAGATCAAAAGGTGTAAAATGATAAACAAATGGCAAACAATAGGATATATTGGATTATATGAGGAAGCTATTTGTTGTAAAACTATTTCAGCCTGACCTTGTTTTTCCAAAAGGGCCAGACATGGCCATTGAGCATGCACTGTCTATCCACTTTAAGCATTTGTTATGCCCCAAAGACAAGAACAAATGTCCTTAAGATAAAGATGCAACTTTCCCCACATTGGCATTTCCTTAAGGATAAGCATCTCTCCCTATGCTAGGAATTGATTGCTGTGCCTTCCCGTGACCACCCAGCTTGAGACAGCAGACCTGCTACCTGCTGTGTGAATTGCTGTGTTGGCTAGGCAATCTTGTGACTGTTATAAAAGGGACATTCCAATCACATGTGATACATGCTCTTTGACGGTATATAACCAATCTATACACCCCACTTATTTGGTGCCCCAGGCTATATGGTCCTCAGATCTGGCTGATAATAAACTCACCCCAATTTTGATTTATAGATTGGTTACAGATTATTTGCATTGATGGTGAGAAGGATTGGGGCAGAGTTCTGAACACATTTTAGCCAATGTGTAAAATCAGAAAGCCTTCAAAATATTGCTTTCCCACCAGAACTCTAGAATCCCAAGGAATTATGCAGAAAACTTAAGCATATCTTTGCAGATACTGAAACCAACCAAGCAGTGGAATTCTGGCAGAGAAAAATCCTACAATTTTCAGCTATGGAAGAGAACCTAGAGATCACCCAGTCCAAGCCCCTCACTGTACATTTGTGAAAACTCAGCAGATTCTTCAGCCCAACTTCAGAAATCTAGATATTAGATATCTGCTCTGTAGTCTTGTTTCAGTGTCCACAGTGTTTTACTGGATCAGGCGCTGATTCATGCCAATAAAAACATAAGCGCGTTTCCAGTATACACTGGATGATCACAATCCATCCCCTAGCCGCCAAGGGGCGCAAACTAGCATTCCTCCTGCAGTCCAGACAACATCCCTCACGGCCTGGGACAGAAACCCGTCAGCAATCAGGAAACTACCGGAACCTTGAGGCAGAATGCTTGCAGCTGCTACGGTTGCTTTGAGAAAAGAACACTTCCGGCCAGCGAGGACGTAGTCCCAACTTGTTTGATCGGCCCCCTGCTCTTGCGTTCCGATTTGCCACGCTAATACTGGGAGGCGGGCTTGCGTCGTGGTTTCGCTCTCCCCATTGGCTGCTGGTGCAGCAGCGGTTTAGAGTGAGGGTGGCACGTTGGGCTGCGAGCTGTGTGGAGTGCCGTGGCACGAGCTGCGTCGAGCCCAGTGTCTGGTGGGAATCCGGGGCCGGGCAATTTCTGGGTCCCCGGGTGATGGATCGCGTGTGGAGTGCGTGGTGCGGGAAGTGCGTCCAAGAGAGAGGGACGTCGCCACTCTGGGCCCAGCGTATCGTGGTCGCCTGGCTCAGTAAGGCCGAGTGGGATCAGGTGACGGTGTATCTGTTCTCTGACGACCATAAATTGCAGCGGTACGCGCTGAACCGCATCACCGTGTGGAGGAGCAGGTAAGGCGGCAGGTTCAGCCCTCCTGCCTGCGTGCTGGTGGCGCCTTACCTCTTCCTTTGTAGAATTCCTGTAAGGCCATATTCTCCAGTCTTCCCCTAAATTGTCTAATGGTGTCCCTGTGAGAGGTTTGGGCGTTGCCCCTCTCCCAAGTGCCTGGGGGAAAGTCACAGCCTAGCTCTTGGACTAATCCCGTTTGCAGAAAGAATGGGAGTGTGGGGGCCGGCTCCGTGGCCGAGTGGTTGAGTTTGCGCGCTCCGCTGCGGCGGCCCAGGGTTCGGATCCTGGGCGCAGATATGGCACCGCTCGTCAGGCCACGTCGAGGCGGCGTTCCACATCCCACAACTAGAAGGACGTGCAGCCAAGATATACAACTGTGTACAGGGGTGGTTAAAAAATAAAGAAAGAAAGAAAGAAAGAAAAAGAAAGAGAATGTGCCTCCACAGCCCTCTTGTAAAATCTTTGAGCTTTAACCCTTACCTTCTTCCATCTTGGGGAGGGTGCGGGAGGACCATTGTGGCTGAGCCAGCGGTTGAGTAGTAGGTTAGTACCCTTGGGTGGATTTCCAATTCAAATTGTCGCGGGGGGGGAGGTTGCCTACAAAATCGTGTTCGAATGGGGTTCCTCAGTCCAGTTGGTAAGATTGAGTTAGGAGGAGATAAGAGATAAGGGTCTTCTCCAGCTGAATGAGTTGAGGGTTTCGGGGTGAAAGAAAGGGGTATGTCCACCACACTTAATTGTTGGTTGATTGTGGAGCAGTTAGACGTCCTGTGTATACCCTAGACAGCCTCTCATGCCCTGTGTACTATTGGATCCCAGGGACATTATCCTCTCTCTTCCCACCTTCTTGATTTGTGTCTGTTCATGAACTCTTGAGCCAATATATAATCAGAATAGCTTACAGCAACCTAGGTTCTGAGGTGGGTGGTGGATGAGTGTAAGGGACCTTTATGATGGTGCTGGACTGTGGCCTTTTAGGTTAGGCAACGAACTCCCCCTGGCAGTGGCTTCTACTGCTGACCTGGTACGCTGTAAGCTCATGGATGTAACTGGTGGCTTGGGCACTGATGAACTTAGACTGCTCTATGGCATGGCATTGGTCAGGTAAGACCTACATGGGTAGGAGTGGGGGGTGGTTTTGGGAGTGGGGTCTGGGGTGGGAGTAGCATATAATAAGCAAAGCTTGGGTCACCCCATGATTGCTTGACTCGACAACTTTTGGTACCCCCTGTCAACACACATTCCTCTTTTTCCTTTCCCTAGAGCCTTCTCTTTTCTTGGAATGTGAGGTGGGGGTGGCTCAGACCGAGAGATCTCTATGGGTCTCGTCCAGCTTTGACAGTTTGATTTTTTTCCTTCCCCTTTAACTCTTGTCACCCAGAGGAACTTTTCTGAATGGTTACATGTTCTTGGCCAAAATTTAATGTGGATTTTCCAACCTTCCCCCCATTTATACTTAGCAACACTCTTCCCCCTTCTCTCCACGAACACGGAAAGATTGCTGAGTTGTGGAAGTGGAGATGTGGGCCAGTAGTTCCTGACTTAGCAAGTGACACAGAGTGGTTCTAGCAGCCTCATGCACACTGGGAAAAAGGCTGCCACTGAGTTTTCTCATCTGTGAAAGTCCTTGCTCATCTCATACTGTTCCCTTTATCTGCCTGGAGGTCCTCTCTAGCTCTTCTTACCTTCTCCATCATTTAGCTGTGCTCCCCTTCATCATTTGATGTAGTCCTTTGTCCTAGTATTTATAACATATAATGTTCTAGCATAATGTTATGTTATGTTATGATTATCCTAGGCTGAATTCTTCAAGGCCAGAGCAGTGTCTTATTCATCTATATGGCTTCAGCACAGGGCAGACTCTCAGTAAATGTTGGACTGGATGGAAGTTTACCTGCTCTGGCTGACACCAACCATAAGAACAGGACAGAACAGTCAGTGGAAAGGTTGTAGAAATGGGAAGCGTCAGTAACTCAGCAAGGTGTTTTGAAGCCCCACTGGTTTGAGTAAAACAGTTACTTGGGCTGTGCCACTTATTTCTGCCCCAATCCCAGGTTTGTGAATCTTATCTCGGAAAGGAAAACGAAGTTTGTCAAGCTCCCCCTCAAGTTCCTGGCTCAGGAGGTACGTATGATAAGGTGGCCTTGCTCAATTCTCTCTCCCCAGGAGGGCTCAGTAAATGGGGCATGGGGTGATGTGGGCACACAGTCAGACTAGCTCATCCCACCACTACCGGCCAGGCAAAGCCCAACAAGAACCCCAGAGCCTCACCCTCCAGTTGAAAGAAGCAGACTTACTCTCTTGCTCATGGCTGCCATCTTCAGTGGGCTTTACTGCCTAGCTTGCTGGGAGTGGCCCGGTGAAGCTAAGGCGGCCGAATGCACCACTGAGTGGGGACAGGAAATAGGTGGCAGTCACAGTGCCTGCCCTCTGGGAGCTGACAATCTGAGGGAGGAGACATGCTCAGCCAAGCAGCATGAAAATGCCAGACATTCCTGCCCTGAGTGAGTATGTGAGACATGTAGAGGACCAGAGGGCAGGCAAGTTCTCAGCCATCAAAAGAAGCTTCCTGGAGGAGGTGTGGGAAGGAGGGAGGAAGGGAGGAAGAAGGGGTAAAGGGTACGCAGGGACAGGGACTGGTATAGATAAGGCAGAGGGAGGCTGGAGAAGGTGATTGCTAATGCTCATTCACAGGAACCTCTTTGTTGGAGGACGGTGGTTGGTGGCTGGGTGAGGCAAATGGCTTTTCTGATTTTCAAGAACACCTTCACAGAGTAGTGAAAAGAATCGGGAGACCTGGTTTATAATCTTGGCTCTACTACTAAGACTGGAACCTCCTCTTGGGACCTCAATTTCTCTATCTGTAAGATGAGGGCAGGCTAAGCTAATTCATGTCTGTGGTCCCTTCTAGCTTTAATATTTTCTAATTTCTACACTCAATATCCTCCCCAACAATCAGGTGAACATTCCGGATTGGATTGTTGAACTTCGCCATGAGTTGACCCATAAGAAAATGCCCCATATAAATGACTGCCGCAGAGGTGAGTCCCCAGGGAGTGCAACTGCCATAGTTAACTGCCTGGGCTGGGTGGCACTGTGGGTAGAGGAAGAGGTTAGGAAGGTCTCCACCTGGGGTCAGAGCCAGGACTAGAGTGAGGCAAGTGAGGCCCTCGCCTTGGGCACAAACTTTAAGGGTTCATCAGAACTCAGTAATCAAGATAAATAACATTTTAATGTGGAAAAACCCACGATGAACAAATACCAAATTTAAGTGAAGACAGGATTGGTATTACTGATTTTTCCTTTTGTAATAAGGCTTGGCAAGGCACTGTTCTGATCCTATTTTGGTATATTGATTATTGAAACTCATCCCTTAGCATTTGTGCCTGAGGAGGGGAGTGGTGGGGGGCAGGTTGAGAGGTGTGAGCCATCAAGTGTTATGAACCCAGGGGTTCTTTGGACACCTCATCCCAACTAAGAACCCCTGCTTCAGCCTAGACCTTTTGTGTGGGGGAAGCAGATCTAGAAAAGATCTCGGGCCAAGGCCATGTAACTAGCTAGTGGGGCTTGGGTCCCTGTTCTCCCACTTTCCAAGCCTGTGCCATTTTTGGCATCCCACATCCAAGTCTAGTTTTAGTTTTTTCTAGGAAAGGTACTGGTGAGCAGGAGAAAGCAAAGAACAGAGGGATAACCCAGAGCAAGAGCGGCCACTTCTGGATATTTGAGATTTGTGCCTTCTTGGAGCCACGCCTCTTCCCTGGGGCCTTCCCATAAGGCTCACAAGATGAGGCTGGGGGCCTGCTAGGAGCTGCTTGCCTGTGGCTGCTCCTATGGCACTGCCTTTCTTCCTCTCCTCCTTTAGGCTGCTACTTTGTCCTGGATTGGCTCCAGAAGACGTACTGGTGCCGCCAACTGGAGAACAGCCTGAGAGAGACCTGGGAGTTGGAGGAGGACAGGGAAGAGACAGATGAAGAGGACCAAGAGGATGATAAAAACATTGTTGTTGAGGATGTCACAGAACAGAGACCAGAGCCTAAGGATGAGGCGAAAGGTGCAGAGCTGGATGTCAGGGCTGATGGAGACAGCGAAGGAAACAAAGAGGTTGATTCGCATTGGGAAAAGACTCTGAGACATAAAGAGCTATATGGTAGGTGTCCTTGCAGGGGCAGAAAGGGGCCCATGAGCCTGGAAGACTCAGGCTTAGGGTTGACACCGGTTGTTTCCCTGGCTCAGCATTTCCTCTGGGGTTGTGGTGAGTGTTAGCTTAAAAAAATTACTGTCACAAGCCATCTTCCTTGATCCCTGTGAAGTAGGAGAGGCAAGAATTCTAGTTCCCAATTTCCAACTCAAGAAATGAGGTGAGAATGGCTCAGAATCCCATCAGGAGCAGGGGGCTGGGCTAGCTGCCCTATCTGTTTCCCTATTCTGTTTTCAGAAAGAGCCCGGGAACTGCTGGTATCATATGAAGAGGAGCAGTTTAAGGTAAGAAAGTGCTCTTGACTTGGCATGTTCTCTCCTGCCTAGGCCATTTCTTCCTTCTTGCCAGCTACCTTAGAGAAGTCCTAAGAAGGAATTTGAAAGAAAAGTGGCAAAGCTTGAGGGAACTTCTCAGAAACAAGAGAAGCAGAGTCCAGTTGGCTGACCCTCCACACCCATGGAGTGGGGAGACGATGGAAGTTTGTGGATAATCTGCCCTACTGGGTGATAGGGAACAACTGGGCATAGGTGGTTGCATAGCCCTGCAGTACTGCAACTGATCAGCACATGATGTCCAGGAACTTTCCTAGATCAGGTGAGCTTGAGGGGAGCTGTTTTAGCAGGAAGGGAGGTAGCTTAGAAACTATTCAGCTCAATTCTTCCTTTTCACAGATAAAAAAATTGAAGCCATGGATGAGTGAAGGGACTGGCTCAAGGTCACATATGCAGTTAATGATAGAACCTGGATTAGAACCCGGGTTTCCTGATTCCCTTTATTCCTTAGCCCATTGCTTCCCTTCACCCGTTGGCCCTAGGATCTCTGCCCAACTCCAGCAAAATTCCCCCACTGGATATCTTAGCATTGGGGTATCTGGTGATTGGGAACCACAGGGAATTCAGGGTGAGAGGGAGGAGGAGGAAGAGAAGAAAGTCTGGCATTTGAGGGTCAGGATATTTTTAGTTGCAAGACCAATAGGGGAGTTATGGGCCCACCCCTGCATGTTCTGCCCTCTCCCCTGAAGGGAGGTGCTGAGAGGTCCTATGGGAAGGGATCCTGGAGGGGTGGAAGAGGGTTGCCTGGCTGAACCAGCCTTCTGATGGGACCCTCTTTGCTGGCAGGTACTGGAGAAATTTAGGCATTTACCTCAGGCCATTAAGGCATGGAATAACCTGTCCCCACCTGTAGAATGCATCCTGGCTGAGCTCAAGGGCATCACATGGGAGAACAGGTTTGTAACTAGGTAATCAGGGGCTGCCTACTCTCTTGGCTAGAGCATATTAGCCTCACTGAAGTCGGTTTCCACATCCCAGCTTGCCAACCTCTAGGAAATCCCAGAGATAATCTTGATCCCCCATGGTGTGACCCTGCATTCTGTATGACCGTCTTCCCCTGGCCCTGTCAGCTACCAAGTGGGGGTTGCCTGCTCTGAGTCACTAAAATGGCCAAAGGCAGGATTGTGTACTGTCATCCATAACCTGGCCAGCTTTTTTCCTCTCTGTCCAGTGGTATGTGGAGTTCTTGGGAACTAGGAGAAGCCCTTACCCTACCACCTCACTGCCTAGCCCTTGTCCAAGTTTGAGGTAAAAGATATATGGTGGGCACTGCTTGTCTTTTTCTTTTGATCTGCTGTTAGAGAGTATCACTATCCACTGGATAGCTGTGGTTGGGGAGACCAAGGAGGCACCTTCCCAGGGCCTGGCTCCTCAAAACACTAAGACCTTCCCCACTTAGTATGGCCATGAGCCTCTTTTTCCCAAAAAATAATGCTCAGTTCAATCCAGAGCAGACAAACAGTATCTATTCATTCCTCTCCTCCCTAGTTCTTGGGGGCTTGCTACTTAAATTCAGCTGGAAAGATCTTTGGGGAACCCTCCACTAAGAACCTATGAAGGCAGAGCTAGACATTCCCAGCTAGGGAGAGGTTAGAAGGAATCTGGGATGGAGCAGAGAGTATAGGAAGGTGGTGTAGGTGGCAGAGTGGGCTTGGGTGGGCGCCTACAGTGCACGTTGGGATTACCCCTGGAGTCGTCTTCATTGCCAGGATATTAGTAGTTCCAAAGGTGTTTTATCAATGTCTGCCCAGCATAGGCTTCTTGGCTGCACCCTTCAGCAAAGGGGTGGGTGGTAACCTCCCCAGCAGCTGGGAAAACTGTCCTTGTGCCCCTAGACAGTAGTGTCTTCCTGGTTGTGCTTAGCAGGCAGCTGGCTGGCTGCTTTAAGTGCTTTTCCTGGATACTGACCTCAGGAGATGGGAGATGGATGGAAGGACAACTCTTTCCTCCTCGAGCCTGGTAGAGGTGGGGATCTGAGCATAACAGCCCTTCAGGCATTGAGACACTTTGGGAGCTCTTGTTCCCCCTCTAGGCCTTGTCACCTGGGAGAGCCTCTCAGGGAACTGCTAAGCTCTGGAGGAGACAGCTGGCTGTTGCTGGTTTCGATTTGAGCTGGATGAGGTTGAGGGATTACCCCTATAGCCTACGCTTTCAACCTCTATAACTTAGTTCTGGGTTCTTGGGGTCCATAGGAATAAGGATCATATTTGGTCCATATTTGATTCCCCAGAGTTTCTGCATCTAGGATCTGAAAGAGGCAACTAGGTAGAGGGAGAGGGGTAGGAGACCAGAAGACTGTCAAGAGAAACAAAAAGACTGAGCAGGAACTAAAGTCTAAAAGCCCTGTGACCCCAGGCATTTAACTCCTCTGTGGGCCTGGGACTTCTCACCATCTGTGTTTTCAGTCTTGTTCAGCTGCTGCTGCCCTCATTATGGGCCTTAGATCAGCATTTGTTTGGTAAATGCTTGTTCAAAACCCACTGATCAGTCTCTGGTCCAGCGCCTTCCCCAGGAGGCTGAGGCCTGAGATCCACCTGTAAACTGCCTTCCTTTTCCCCCGTGCTGCTTTAGCCACTTGAGTCAGAGGCTTTACCTGCCTTGGGAGTGGGTAGGGGAGTAGAACAGGGTCTTCTGCCTGCTTCAGTTTGTTTAATTAAGTATCCTCTTGCTCCAGGGAGGCTGTGCTGGATGCTTTTCTGGATGACGGCTTTCTCATCCCCACATTTGAGCAGTTGGCAGCTTTACAGATAGACTATGAAGGTAGGGTCCTAGGGCTCACTGCAGCCTTAGGGTTCTGTATTTCTTGGGCAAGAACACCAGGGGTGGCCAGGGTGGCCCTGGACTGGGCATCAAGGCCTGTTTCCTGCCATTCTATAGCCTCTGGAAGCCCCTCTCACCTGAGCAGAACAGGTAGCCCCACTGATAAGTAGTCACTGGGCTATTCTTACACGGCCTGGAATTGGGTGGGGTGGGGTGGAGTGAGGGGAGTCTTCATATTGTGCTATGTTAACTGTGATTTGGCCGCTTCCTAGAGAGCTAGAACAGCAGAACTGGAAGGGCCTTGTGAGGTCATCTAGTCCAACATCCTCATGTTACAGATGGGCAGACTGAGGTCCAGAGAGGGGAAGGTACTGACCCAAAGTCACACAGTGAGTTATTGACAAAGCTGAAAGCTAGAACCAGAGTTCTTTTTCTTTTATACTCTGTTTTGAGTCAGTTGTTGGTTGCCAGATACTAACTAGTTTCTCTCCCCGCTGTTCTGCTCTCCTCTTTCCTCTTATTCTGTGGTGGCAACTCTGTTGTTGTTGGTGATGGGGCTCCCTCTCCTTCTCTCTCAATCTCTCCTTCCCTCCCTCTCCCTCTTCTGTCCCTCTCTCCTCTCCTCCCTCTCTCCCTCCCTTCCTTCTTCCCTTTCCCTCTTTCCTCGTCAATGGGTGTCCCTCACAAACCAGAAAATGTGGACTTGAATGACATCCTGGTGCCAAAGCCATTCTCTCAATTCTGGCAGCCCCTGCTCAGGGGCCTGCACTCCCAGACCTTCACGCAGGCCCTGCTGGAGAGGATGCTCTCTGAGCTGCCAGCCTTGGGGGACAGCGGGATCCGGCCCACCTACATCCTCAGATGGACCCTTGAACTGATCGTGGCTAACACCAAGACTGGTGAGGGAGACTAGCCCTAGCCCCAGGGCCTAATGCGGCCAAGGCAGAAGCATCTACCACTGTCCTCAGCTCTCAGCTGAATAGCATCAGGTGGACACATCCCTTCTTGAAGGTTTAGGTTTGCCCAAGAGGGCCCAGCGGCAGCAGTGGACAAATCTTCCTCCACCATGTTTTTTCTCAGAGCCAACTAAACTGGGCAGGGGCAAAGGGCCCTGAATGCTTTGAGCAATTGGGAGGTGTAGAGTGGGGAGGCTGGGGGGATGAGGGGGGACAGAGTCAAACTTTACAAAGTACAAGATTGGGTGCGGGCTTAATGGTTCCTTCTCCTCAGGCCCTCTCTTCTCTCTCAGGTCGGAATGCCCGCCGATTTTCTGCAAGCCAGTGGGAAGCGAGAAGGAGCTGGAGGCTATTCAACTGCTCTGCCTCCCTTGACTGGCCCCGGGTGGTTGAGTCCTGCTTGGGCTCACCTTGCTGGGCCAGCCCCCAACTCCTTCAGCTGTAAGTCTCTTGAATTCCATCTGATAGGAGGGTGAGGCCTTATAGACCTCAGGGCTGCCCAGCCCTAGAATGGCAGAATTGGCCCAGCCCTTGCAAAGACACCTAGTTCCATCCCCTTCCTACTAACAGATGGGAGAACTGAGTCCCAAAGACGAGAGGGGTAGGGTATTCTTGCTTAAGACCGTGCAGCTTAAGACCTGGCTGAACTGAGTCCAGTATGAGAACAAATGAGACAACCCCCTTAGAGTGCTTAGCACAGTGGCCTGTACAGAGTAAGTGCACAGTAAATTGTAGCTGCTGTTTATTATCGAACCCAGTCTTCTGACTCTAAGTCCAGTGCTGTCTCCTCTATTATCTTCCCAAAGTATACCTCTCTATTACATAGGTGCTCAGCAACCTTCAGTGGCTGGCTCCCTATTGCCTTCCTGATGAAGTCTAGGCTTCTTAGCCTGACGTTCAAAGATCTTTCTGATTCTTCCCCAACCTATTATTGGTCACCATACCTCCTGTGGTTTCCCTTTACCCAGTCCACCCTGGGTTCTATGGTCAAGCTGAATATTGCACTGGTTCCTGTAAATACCTGTGGTTGTCTCCCTTTCCTTTTCTCTGTCATTTTCTGACCTTAAGCCACTTCCCTCATACTCGTGGAAGCCTTTAGCACCTGATTATCTTCCTGCTTTCTGGAGCAATACCTGTTTCATCTGAGTGACCCATCTGACACTCTGCAGCTGCTTAGCACCAATGGCCTTCATTCTCCACTACGCTCAGCTACCTATTTCCATCACTCAGAGCTGTTCCACCTCTGAAAGCTGACATCCCAGCATCCCACTTGGGATCACCACCTCTTGTCCTTCCAGTTCTCACACTCACATCCTGTGACATCTGCTCCTTGCCAGCATCCAGATCTCCATCCCTCCATTTCCTACCTCCCTCAACCTTGCTTCCCCTCGATCCTGTCTGTGGTTGATTACTTCAGGCACTCATTAGCACCCTCAGCTCTGCTCATCCTTGGCATATCTGACTTGCAAAGCCCCAAGCTGGGATTGATCTTCCCCGCTCTGCTTCCCCCACTCCTCAGCCTGGCCAGCTGAGCTCTGCTGGAGAAAACCACATAGCCGTGCAGATTGCTGCCACTGCAGAGGTATGATTTTTAATTTTGGGTCAGGCCTCAGTTCTTTTTGTCTGAACTTTTTCTTGTTTTCTGCCCACTTTCTCTCCCATTTTCTGAGTGTTCTAAACCCCTACCACTCACCTTAAGCACCTCCCCCTCTCCCATTTCACCTTAGCTTCTTCAAGCACATGGAGGCATCTGACAGGGCCCCCTTGACCTGGGGTCCAGCCCTCATGAACTGATATGCAGCTACACTCAACCTTCTCACCAGTCTCAGGATGAGGTGGCCTTGCTCTGTGCCTGTGCTCTGGAGCCACCTCCACCAGCATCACTGGGCCTCATCCCATCCCTTCCCTTGCTCTGCTGGCTTTTGCTCCTCAACCTATGAACATGTCTGAGTTTTTCTCATCTTAAAACTAAGCAACAATAACAACAACACAAGCAAAATCTCCTTTGACCTAGCATCCCTCTGTGGGGTTATCATGAGCTTATCACTCCTTCCTCTCCCATCAAAACATCTGAAAAGAGTAGTCTACACTCAACAATCTTGATTTCCTCACTACCCTCTTACTTCCTCAACTTGCTGCAATTTGGCATTCACCCCTAGAGCTACTTTGACCTCCTAATGACCAAATCGAGTGGATCCTTGTCCATCGTTGTGTCTGCTGCATTGACGCTGTTTACCACTCCCTCCTTGAAATGCCTGTGCTTTTTTATTAGTTCCTGTTAAGTGCCAAGGCTTAAATCTTATCTAGCTCAGGCATCTCCAAGATTCAGCTCCTATGTTGGACTGCATATCAGACATCTCCCCTTGGAAGGCCCATAGGCACCTTACTGTGATCAAAAGGGAATTGGTCATCTTACTCCCCACCCCAACCCCGAAGTGATCTTCCTCCTCTGCTCCCTATCTCACTTGGTGGCAGCACCATCTATCCTGTCATGTTGACTCTCTCAAGTACTTCCCAAATCGGAGATTTTGTGTTTTTGTGTCTACTTCCCCTAGTGTCTCCTTCTCTCTATTAGACTAAGCTTTTCAAGCACAAGGGCTCTGCGTTAGCCCTCTGCTGCAGCACACCACATAAGCCCAGGTCCCAAATGGGCCTCAGGAAATATTGAACTAAACTATGCTCTGCTGTCTCATTGACAGCAGTTCTGTCTTAGGTGGGAACTGACTCTGTGCCTGGGCAATAAATGAAATAGGAGTCTGGATGCCAGTACCCTCTTAGTCCCCTGATGCCCCTCATAAAGTCAGAAAGTCTTTCTTGAACCCTGATCGGGTTGAAACCTTTGGGGCACCGTAGTGGCTTTTAAGTAGCTTATAAAAGAAAAGGGTAGCCTGCAGACAGAGTCAGTCAGGGCAAGACCTCCAGGAGATGAGACTGAACCAAACAGCCAAATCTCCAGATTTGTGTGCTCTAGACTAGAAGTGATATGGATGGGTGGGAAATTGGGAGGAGAACCAAAAAGGCCTGGAGAGGTCAGGAAAGCATCACAGACATTTAAGCAACTGAGCAGGAGAAAGAATAGAGGAAGTTTCGAAGTCCAGAAGGAACATGGCATGTGTATGTAATGGGGGGAGGGAGTGAAAAGAGCAGCATGGAGAGGTTTGGATAGGTGGCCTTCAAGGTACTTTCCAATCCTAAGTGCCTGCAGAGTGGAAGCTGCTGGTCTTGGAGAAGCCTGGACCACAGAGATGTTCTCCCAACCCAAGCATACCAGAGGGATGCGACACATGCCAGCAGTAACAGCGGCTCACATGGGTACGATTCCTTGTGCACAGATCCTGCCTTTATCAGATAATCAGTAACTCTACTTCTAATCATCCCATTACAGAGACTGGGAAATAGGATTTCCCTAGGTGTTATACTGCAAGTCTGCAAGTCAGAGCACAGAGCTGGGGCCAGAATCCGGATATCCTGTCCTTACTCCTGTGCTCTTGCCATAGTACTCCATTAGATTGCACCCTTGCAAAAAGCATGTGTTATCAGGCACACACAGAACTTGGTTTTCATTTTCCCCAGAGGAAAAATAAAAGATACAACTAGAAATTAAGTGTGAATCATGGTGCTGTGTTTTTTGTAGAAGTTATTTCATTTCATTTGACACAGCAGTCTTTGAAAGTAGAATATTAAATCCTTATTTGAGAGATGAGAGACACTGAGGCTCTGAGGAATGAAGTGACTTATGCAAAAGTCACATGGTTTGTTGATGGTGGGACAGGGATTCGGGCCCAGGTCTTGTGAGTCCAAAGTCCACCTTCTTTCCACCAACCTGACCTGTGAGCTTCTCAGTCCCCAGCTGTAACCAGACAAACCTGAGGAAGGAGATGCCTTTTAGGATTCGTATCACCCCTGCGTCTCAGTGGTCAGACTAGACAGCTTGAAATAGCGGGTGCATAATAACAAACAGCAGTGATACGGCGTCTTGCCAGTATCAAGTGCCTGGGAATATTTATTATTAATCATACTAATGGGCCACAGTGGGAGAGAAGAGAGTTTCCTCTCTGGCTTTTCCTCCAATAAGGCTGAAAGCTTTTCAAGAGTTTCCCCCATCCAGCCAGTATCAATTCAATTTGAGCCAGTGTCCTCTTGGAATATGAAAGCCCTACAGAAAGGGTCTCCCAGCCCGGACCCCAGTAACCAGCAACCAATGACCAGAGACCACACAGATGTGGCCAGTCTGCCTGCAGGGCCCAGAGAGAAAACAGCCCACTGAGCATATGGCCCCTCCATGAGCGGCCCACAGTTCAAACTCAATACACCTAGAAGGAAACCATCCATCTGTCCACCCCACCCATGACTCCCACAGTGACCAGGTGCCTGCTAGGTGCCTGGTTCTACGTGAGGCTCTGCGAGGGGTGCTCACCCTCTGTCTCCCCAGGAGCTCTCCTTCCCAACGGCTCTGTATCTCTTGGTGGTTTTGCTGTTAGCACCGTCCTTTGTGTGCACCATGTCATCACCTTTAACTCTCCTCTGCCTAACCCCTGTCATCTGGCCACCAAGCCCTGTTCTTTGTCTGTCTGTCCTTCACAGCTTCCCTCCCACCCACCTCCACTGCCAGTGCCCTAGGTCAGCCCTGACCAACTCTTCCTGGTCTCCCTACCTCCAGGCTGCCCCATCCAGGCCATCCTCCACATGGCCACCCTCCACACGGACACCATGGTGATCTTCAGAAACGCAGCCTTCACCTGCGCTCAGAGTTGTCAAGTGACCCCCTCTGCCCGACACACACTTAACCTTTGCAGCTTTTGCTTCCTCCCACAGCTCCTCAGCGCAACACTTCCCTTTGAGCCAGGCTACTCCCACCATGTGCACACAGCACGGTGTGCTCACTCTTGTCTCTGCACAAAGCCCTCTCTTGATCTCTCCTGCCCTCCTTTGCTCTCTGCCTCCCCCCAGCTCCTGTACTGCCTGAGGTCTGCAGTGCTCATCTGGCCTCCTTCCCACATCCTGCTTTGTCTTGTCACTTGCTGCTTTTTGTTTTTTCCCTTTTCCTCCATCCCAGTCTGAGCTGTAGTTGCTCCTGGAAAGGGATCAGACTGTGTTCCACGCAGAAGGAGCCCAGCACACTTCCAGGCATGTCTTTAGAGCTCAGGACAAGTTGTTCAGCTAGGCCAGAGGAAGAGAGGGATCTGCTATTCTCATGTCAAGCCCTGTAGGCCTATTTGCTAGTTTGTACATTTACATAGCATTTCATTACAGACTAATAGCTATCATTTATTGCATGCCCACTGTGTGCCAGGCATTGTATGTGAGCTATCTTATTTACTACTCTCAACAACCCTCTAAGTCCGGTGCCATTATTGTCCTCATTTTACTGAGAATGGAAGTGAGCCACAGAGATGAATCACAGAGCTTGTTTAGGGTCCATGGGCCTGTTGTTTCTGTGTTCTGTCTGCTCTACTCACTGCCTTTCAGAGGCAAGTCTGGAGGCTCAGAGACCAAGTTCAAACTGGAGTGTTGGGGTATGAAGTGACTTGAGATTTTAAATCTTTCTTACCCCATCCCTCCCTTTGCTCAGCGTCTTCAAAGCCATGGGGCAGGTCTTGCCAGATGGGGAGCAGGAGAAGCTGCTGCGTATCTGTTCCATTTATAACCAGAGTGGAGAAAACAGCCTGGTGCAGGAGGGCTCAGAGGCCTCCCCGATTGGGAAGTCTCCATACACACTGGACAACCTGTATTGGAGCCTCAAACCAGATGGTGCCAGCTCTGGGCCTGAAGGTGAAGCCCAGCAGCAGGAGGAGCAGGGCAGCCTTAATGATGTTAAGAAAGCTGAGAAGGAGGAGAAAGAGGTCATGGAAGACCAGGTGGAGGAGGAGGAAGAGGAAAATGATGACCAAGAGAAGTGGAAGGAGGAGACGGAGGATGAAGAAGAAGAAGAAGAAGAAGAAGATGATGACGATGACGACGATGACGATGATGATGACATAGACGATGAGGAAGACAGAATGGAGGTGGGGCCTTTCTCTATGGGGGAGGAGTCCCCCACTGCTGAGAATGCTAGGCTCCTGGCCCAGAAAAGAGGAGCTTTGCAGGGCTCTGCATGGCAAGTTAGCTCAGGTAAGAAGCCTGATACCCATTTTCTCTCCATACCAATCTTCCCTCTCTGGCTAGCTCTTGAGGCTTCCCTCTATGCTAGAGAAGAGATGGAAAGTAGCAGGTGATAGCCAGTGTGAGGCAAGCCTGGGAGGCAGCCTGGTATGTGGATGACAGCTGGCTTCCCTCCCTCTTAGGATGAAGTGTGTAAGTGCTAGGGGCCTAAGCACTGTCATGCTACCCGCTGCTTCATTCAGAGAACACATTTAGAGGGATAGTATGGGTGTGAGCACTGAGCAGCAAAACACAGAAGAGAAAGTGAGAGGTAGGGGGTTGATATGTGTATGATTCTGCATGTGTTTTTTGCATGCAGTGATCTAGGGTCAGGGAGACAAAAAAAGAGCGCTTTCTGCGATTATGTGAATGTATATGTACCCATGGAGGCTGTGTGTGTGAAAAAGAAGGAACCCAGGGGCATTAAGTCAGAGAAAGTGGAAGTAAGATCAGAAGAGTGAGAATAAGGAGTGGTGAGGTTAGTGAGACAAAGCCAAGACGGGGCAAGGAGGGTCGGGCAATAGGAAAGTGGGAGACACATGAATCTGTTCCTGCTGAGGGTGGTCTTTTGATTGCCCTCATTTAGGTTAGGGGGCAGGAAGCTTAAGGCAGGGAGACTCTGAAGGAATGAGCAGTCTGGTGTGTGTCGAGGGGGCATGTGTGTGTGCCTGCACACTGAAGGTAGGGGTGGACGTGGGGGCACAGCCTGTGTGATGGAGCCTGAGGGACAGAGGGCAAAGAACTAAGACTGGGTGTGGTGTATTGTGGGCATGGTGAGGAACAATAGCGAGTGAGAGGGAAGGCAGTGAAGGAACTTAGGGGGAAAGGTGGAGCCTTTGCCCTTGTGTGGACATGTGTGTGGAAGGGCTGGGTCATAAAGGCCCTGTGCTTTTATGTGGTGGGTGAGTGCTAGGAGTGGGAGAACATGTTGATGTCTGTGTGTGTGTGAATGGGTGTGTGCCTACACGTGATGGACAAACCAAGGCACAGTGACAGAGAAATCTCTTAGGGCTAAGAGGGCTGTTTGGAGATCTTCGTAAATATTGAAAGGGAGGGGCATTGACATGGGCAAAATTGTGTGTGTGTGTGTGTGTGTGTGTGTGAGAGAGAGAGAGAGAGAGAGAGAGAGAGAATAGGGGCTGTGAAAAGAGAAGTCATTGTGAAGAAGGCTATATGTGCATCTGTGCGTACATGCACACATGGTCATGCATGTTTTTGGAAGAGGAGACAGGGTTGCTGAGACCATGGGGGACAGGAGGTATCTGAATGAGGGAGAGGACTGGCAGCAGTGAGAGGTGGGGGTATGTGCAAGGGCGTGAGAATAGACAGTGAGACAGTTATTCAGAGATGGGCTGTGTGTGTCCATGCTGTCACTGAGGGGACATGTACAAGGGTGCAGGCTAGAGAGGTAGGGGCAGTTATGTAGGCAGGTTTGGGGAAATTAGTGATGGGGAGAGAGGTCAGTGACAGACATTGCGGGGGGTCCCTGTGTATGAAGGTACTTTTGTATGCATAGGGTAATGCAGGGCATTAAGACAGACACAACTTCCTTATAAAAGAGCCAGGGGTCGGGCGATGGGCAGGCAGAGGAAAAGACCCTCCTGAAGGGGGTTCTATGGCTAACATAAAAAGCTAGTCCAGGATTGATACCTTCCAGAAAGCCAAGGACATTATGACAGGGAGAATTCTTTGGGTACCAGGGAGATGTGGGAGGCCAGAAACTGAATCTGTTTGGAGGAGCTCACCAGTTAAGTCTTCACTGGAAAACATTGGATACATTGGTGTAAGAATGGGGATGGGGATTTAATATAAACTGTGTGGAGGGTGTTTAACTGATAGAACAGAGCTGGTGGGTAGTGCCTGACATGGTCCGTTCTAGACTGGGGTATCTCTGTGGGGAGAGGGGCTGGGGAGTGGTTTGTGAATGTGGAAAGGCTAGGGCATTAAAATCTTTCCCTTGCTCCCTTACCATTGCTTCCTTTGTGTGTGCATACACATATGTGGGGATGCAGGGATGGTAAGACTTCTGGTTTGTGTGCCTGTGAATGAGAGATGTGGGAGACAGGGAGTGAAACTGGGAACATTTGTTAAATGGAGGGCTTGGTCTGTGTGCTTATGTCTGTATACTTAGGCGGCGGTAGGGGGTGGGATATACAGTGAGACAGCCCTTCCCCACAGAAGGGATGTTCTTTGTGTATGCATCAGAGGGCAATAAGACCTTGCAGGGGGAGCATAATACCTCTGAAAAAGAGTCTACCCTGAAGTAGTGTGTGGGTGTGCATATCTCTCAAGGCAAAGCCACTAAGAAATGATGTGACATTCAAGAACGCTGGGGGTGTCTGTGTGTAGATGTGTAGGAAATCTAGATCATTCAGATACTCAGTTATCTGTGGGTTTGGGGAGGAGGTGCAATGGGAATTCTGGGGCATCTAGACTTTTCCATATATGTGTGTGTGGAAATAGGGGTGAGGGTGAGAGGTTGAGGGAGTGATACAGCCAGGTACAAAAAAGATGTTGTCCTCTGTATCTGTGAGGACATGTCTGGGGAAGTGGGAGAAAAGCAGAGAGGAACAAAAATGTCTGTAGATGTGTGCATGGTATGTGGTGTGTGGGGTGGTTGTGGTGGAGTGTGTTTGTGAACACATAGAGGGAAAGAAGGTCCATAAAAAGTATATGGGGAAGTGTGGAAGGGGTGGGGAGTACTAAGGTGGAGAGGAGCTCATGAGAAGTGATGCAGAGAGGAGTGAGGCTGGAGATACACAGAGATCCCATGCTAAGCAGGCTAATTGAGGTGGGTGGGTGGACAGGGTAGTTGGGCCTGTGCATCAGTCCGAGAACTAATGCTCTTGCCTCCTCCCTTTCCTCCACAGAAGATGTGCGATGGGACATCTTCCCCTTAGGCCGAATGCCAGGTCAGACCGAGGACCCAGCAGAGCTTATGCTGGAGAATTATGACACCATGTATCTTTTGGACCAGCCTGTGCTAGAGCAGCGGCTGGAACCCCCAACATGCAAGACTGGGTGAGTACCCATGGCAGCAGGATTTCTTACCCCTTTCTCTGCCTCCTGCAGTGGGGAAGGAGGGAGCGTAGGATGGAGGGGGGAAGGGAGGGAGAGAAGGACACAAAGTGGGGTGGGTGGGGGAGATAGCTGTCCCCAGTCAGGGCCTAAATGAGGGACATATAAATTCCAGTCCCTGGCTGAACCCTTGGCAGAACTCCCAGCCCCTAGTGGGGGGAGCCAATGAGGCAGCCATGCAGAACTGGCTTGGCACCCCTCTCAGATTGCATCCAGTTTGTGTGTGTGTGTGTGTGTGTGTGTGTGTGTGCGTGTGTGCACATTTTGGGAAGAGAGAGGTCCACAGCCGCCAACAGTTTCACTAAAGGGTCCACCATTCCCAAAAGGTCAAGAACAGATGCTCTAATCCAACTTCTTCATGTTCCTGAGGAGAAAACTGAGGCCCAGAAAGGGGAAGGGATTTGTCCAAAGGTGCACAGAGTAATCAGTAGGCCTCCCCGCACTATCCAGGCATCTTGGTAGCAAGGCCTGCGCAGGGCTCCATGCTCTCCCTCGAAACTCGCCTCTGGATCACAGGCGTGGGAGCCCTTGGGTCATCAGGGAGCCAGGAACCAAGCAGCCCTTGCTGAGGGGCTCTGCTGGTAACACAAAGGAGCCCGTCCAGAGGGCGTGTACATTCCGGAATGCGGGGCCATTGTGACCAGGAGAATCCTGTGAGTACCAGAGAGAGACCTCTGTGGGCCCCTGAAACTGAGAGTCTATCCCTCTGCTTCCTGCCCACTCCCTGGGAGATGAGCCCCTCTTCCTCTGGACATTTGGGGAGAGGGCTAGTAGAACCCAGGGGCCCCAGAAGCAGACCAGGCCCAAGGCAGTGCCATGAACTCTGTCCTAGGCTAGGGAGCAGCAGGCCTCTTGGAGAGGAGAGGAGGCAGCTGGGGAAGCCAGGTGTTCTGTAGCTGGGAGTGGGGCCCACAGTCTGAGAGAGAAAGAGACCACCTCTTCCCTTGGGTGAGACTGGCTTGATGAGCACCAGGGTATCAAGGGTGAAGTGTGGGCAGGTGGAGATGTTAACTGCTGAAGGATGCTGATTCGGCCCAGCTCTCACACCCATGTAGTGAGGAGGCTTCCTCTGCTGGAGCGGTCATGCCTACCCCTGTTCCTTGTCTCAGCTCCACTCCTGACGTGTCTATGTGGCCTTGAGCAAGTCCCTTTTCATCTCTGGGCCTCAGTTCCAGGACTAGATCATCTCTAAGGGTTTTTTCAGCTGCAGTAGTGTAACCATGGATCTGCCTGAGGGGAAGGATGATGACTTTGCTCTCAGCTGTCACCCTCATCTACCTGGAAGGACCTTTGACCTGCAGGAAGCAGGGGAAGCAAGAGTGTTCAGAGCAGGGTCAGGGATGGGGAGGATAGGAGCTCGGCCTAGCCCTGCAGTGCAAGCCTTGCTTTGTGCTCCCTAACCAGCTGTTGGGAGTGGGAGGGATCTAGCCCAGCATCCTCTGGGCGCCCAAGCTCTAGGGCCTTGGAAGAAGGCCTGTTAAGGCAGCCACTTTTAATATCTTCCTGGAGGTGGGGTGGTGTGCGTTCCCCTCTTCTACCTCAAGCCAAATAGCTATGCTTTAATCTGGTTTATATACTAGGACTCTGCATAGAGTCTCATTTAAAAAGTTCTGCTCCTTCCCTGCCTCCCTCAACTGAGGGGAGGGCAGAGCCACCCCTGCGGCCCATCTGAAGTAGTTTCTCAGATTTGCTCCAGTTTTTTCTTTGTAAAGCCAGGCAGGAGGGTGGGCCCTTCCCCTAGACACACACACATCAAGCACGCTTAGCCCTTCCAGAGCCTAGAGCTGCCTCCTTCCCTGACTGACCGCACCCCCTCTCTCCACAGCACCCTGGGCCTGAGCTGTGGCATTGGCAGTGGCAACTGCAGCAACGGCAGCAGCAACTTGGAGGGCCTTCTCTGGAGCCAGGGCCAGCTGCATGGGCTCAAAACTGGCCTGCAGCTCTTCTGATGCCCACCTTGGTGCAAGTGTTCATCCAGCCCTGCTGGGGCAACAGCCTTCCCCCCAAACCTCCCACCCCCGATGCTCAATGAAACAACCTGGGAGACAGCCTGCATCAACTCAGCTTTCTACCACAGAGGAATTTTTAATGTTTTAGATTTTGTTTTGTTTTGTTTTGTTTTATAAAACAATAAACAGGAAACTGTTGTTTTAGTGTTTATGAGATGAGGGTGTGTGTGCTGGGGTAGACCAGTGTAGTTCTCCCTTTATTCTGGGGGTTCCACAGAAGGTAGGATCATAACAGGGCTTTGAGTAGGAGCTGGGTCCTGAGGCCCCTTGGGCCCACTGCCCCTGATTGTTTCCACCACCAGACCCCACTCATACCTTCTTCGATTCATTCTATTTTCCCTCCCCTGAGCTATAGTATGGGGCTGGGTCACTCTGAAGCATCAGGCCCCAAAAGATAGGTGTTGGTGGCCATAGAGCCCAACAGCATCAGAGGAATCTGCTCAGAACCTCCCTGACAGCAGGAAGACGCAGGCCTTCCTGATGCTACCCAGCAGGCTTCTGGCTCATTTCCTGCCTGCCCTTGCTGGACACCGAACAGTAGTTGAAAGCCAGAGAGAGAGAAACCTTTCTTTGTCACTTATCCACTCCTTTGCCCTAGAAAAGATACAGACTTCCCTGTGGTGGACATTGGAGCCAGAGAAATGTCTTAGGGACTGACCCAGAGCTCTTCTATGGTCATCCAATTCTCTCAGACACTCCGAGTGCCTACCCTGTATCAGCCCTGAGCTGCCAAGAGACAGGGATGAATAAACCATGTTCTTACCCCCAGAGCCCTCTGCCTGGGGAGAGAGGACAAAGTCATCAATTGTGATAACCTGATGCCTCTGCTAAGTGCCTTAAGGGAGCTCTGGTGTACCACAAGTTCTGTTTTTGTCAGAGATATTTCCAGGGTGGTGTTTGACTGAGGTCAAGTCTAGCTACAGTATTCCCCATCCCCACTCTGGCAAGAGGGATAGCTGGGTGAGTGGGCATCTCTGTGGGGCCACATTTGGGCCCAGACAAGGGGAAGCAAGAGACAGAACCAGGCATCATTACAGCCACAAAACTGGCCCACGAAGTGGCAGAGCCAAGGAATGAAAGAAAAGTGAGGGCTTATGCTATGAAAGTGCCAAGGAGGAATTTAGTGGAAATGTTATGCCAGAGCCCAAAAGTTTTAACAAGTTGCGACCCCTACGGAGTCCCCAACACCTCATAAAGGATATCCTGAATATCTTTGTGGGTATGAGTATATAATCATTTTTCTAGAGCTAATCCACAGAGCTAATCAGATTACCAAAGGGATCCATAAGCCCAGTAGGCCAACAGGGTTAAGATTTCCTCCCCTGTGTGGACCCAAGCATTAGGCGTGGGCAGAGCAGTCTCCTACATGGGTTAATGCAAAATCAATTTCCCTCCAATTCTTCCCTCCTGCCACAATAGCATATGCTAACTTTTTTAGCATCCTGGAATATCAGGGCTGAATGAGCCCTCAAAGAGCATCTAGGGGCCACATCTAGTCAAGGGATTTGCAAACATGTACTCTAGGATGTAGCTCAGCACCTGCTCTGTGGGGAGATGGGTGCTGCAAGCTCTTGGTTCTCCACCACCTCTTTAGAACAGCCTGGATTTTATTTATTGTGTATGTATTCATATCCTATGTAGATTTTTTTTTCAAAATGGGTTTTGCTGCTAAAAAAGCTTGGAAATCAAAGTTCTAGTCTAGCCCCCTCATTTTATGCCTTGAGACACTAAGGCAGACAAAAAGGGGAGGGATTTGCCCAAAGGCACAGAACAAGTTAATAGTTTGGTGTAGATCCACATTTCTTGCAACATCAGTATCACCTGGGTACTTGTTAGAAATGCAACTTATTGAATCCAGGCCTTAATTAGAAAGGTTGAAGGTGGGCAGCAATCTGATTTTACAAGCTCTTCAGGTGATTCTGATGCACACTAAAGTTTAAGATGCACTGGTATGGAGAAAAAACTACCCAAAGACGTAGGTTCCAGACAAGTTCCCTCATTTAATGGGAGCAACCTTTGGTCAAATCATGCTACAGTTTCTTAATTTACAGAAGGGGGATAATATTTGCCTGGCAGGCTTGTTATAAGGATCAAAAAAGATAATAGATGTGAAAAGTGCTCTCTAAAACTTATCACGCTTTGTATGTGTGAGTGGTATGGATTCATGCTAGGGTTGGTGGGCCTTGAACTCAGGACTCTGGTCTCCACGTATCCTAGGACAAAGTGCTTTCCCTTGGCCCTCAAAGACTGACCTAATGATGAGCAGGCTGAGCTCATTTCTAGTCCAGGTCCAAGGAGAGTAAGAGCCAAGGGTCCTTGTTGGCTGGAGTCCTCTTGAAACCTGGGATTTATGAGACCAGGTCCCTGGGAAGGGCTGCTTCAAATGGTGGGAGCAAGCGTGGTGGTTGGGGGGTGAGGGAGGCAGGTGGGGGAGGATCGGCCAGGAAGCAACCTTAGCCCAGTGCCCTTGGACCTTTTCCTTCTGACTAGAGATCAGAGACTGATTAGAAAAAGTCTTGGAACTGCACGCATTTAACTGGGGGACAGGATTGAGGGTCAAGGGAAGGGAGCATAGATTATACGGTTATTCAAGAACAGTAATTAAAAGTCACTCTTTCTGATAGGAGATAATTCATTGGTGATGAAGAACATGATTTCTGTCCCTATGGAACTCCCTGTTTTGTACGGGAGTCTGCATGCAAACATAATTATAACAGAGTGACAAGTGCTAAGACAGAGGTATTGTTCAAGATACCTGGAAGACTCCCTAGGGGCAAGGACTAATAATGTCTGGACAAGCAGGTGGGACCGCTTAATGCAGCAGTGAATCTCTAAAGGCAAGAGTTTACTAGTCAGAACAAGGAGAAGAAGGAAGGTAAAAGTCTGGAGGGGATAAAAAAGAGTATGGCATGTTGGGGCACCAGTGAAGTGTCCAGGATAATTAGAACTTGGGTTGTGTGAAGAACATGGTAGGTCCTGAGGCCAGAGAGGTAAGCTAAAGAGGGATATGGTCAGACTAGCTGATTTTCCACCTATCATTAGGGAGAAGCATTGGACATTCAATTATCCTCTCTTGGAATTCTAACTATTCCTATCACTCCCCCTAACCTCATGCTGCCACTCTCCTCCAACGAAGTCTTAATTTATTTAAGTGTGCTTTATTTCCTCACTAGAGTGCAAGTTCCAGAAGACAGAAACTCTTTCCTCCTTTTCTGTCCCTCGCTAGCCAAATACAGGCCAGGCCCCTAGTTGGTACTCAGTAAGAACTTGATGCCAGCCCTGGTGATCTAGTGGTTAAGATTTGGTGCTCTCACCACCATGGCCCAGGTCCGTTTACCAATCAGGGAGCCACACCACCTGTCTGTTGATTGTCATACTGTGGTGGGTGTGTGTTGCTGTGATGCTGAAAGCTATATCACTGATACTTCAAATGCCGGCAGGGAGACCCATGGTGGACAGGTTTTAGTGGAGCTTCCAGATTAAGACAGACTAGGAAGACCTGGCCACCCACTTATGAAAAAATTGGCCATGAAAACTCTGAATAGCAGCAGAGCACTGTCTGATATAGTGCCAGAAGGGGAGAGAATGGCACAAAAATACCAGGCAGGGTTCTGCTCTGCTGTATACAGGGTCTCCAGGTGTTGGAATTGACTTGAGGACACTAACAACAACAACAAAGAACTTGATACATATATGCCTGAGAAATGTGGGAGGCAGGAAGAGTAAAGAGACAGAAGAAGAAAAGGGTGGGGAGAGATGAGCACTCTTAGTTCCAAGAAGGATGATAAAAGAAAAAAAGATATTTTCAGAGTAGCACCTTCCAAATAGCCCCTTCCAAAGGCTCTTAGGCTGGGCTCTCCTGTGGCCATTGTGGCTGTCTCAGCCTTTATATGAGACTGGCTTGTGGAGGGGGGGTTGGGGGGGGTGAGTAGGAGGTCCCAGAGAGGCCTGAGGGAAGAGCAGACACCACTGTGATAAAGGGCTCACAGTGGCCTGGGAGCAATGAGGCCTGGGATTCCAGTCTCGGGGACTCCCTGTTCAGCCTTGGTCAAATCTCTTCAGTTCTTGGAACCTCAGTTCCCACACCTAAAACCTGATGGAGTTGATGCAGCTGAGCATTTCCTAAGTGACTTCTCTGTGAAGTGTAGGGTGCCAGGCCACTTCTAGTTCTGATATTCTGGCTAAGGCCCAGCAGATGATGTCTCTGTGGCCCTGAAGCTATTCAGGGGAGAAATTATAGATTGTTTACACAAAGAAGCCCGGGCCCTGAACCCTCCACTTGGTTCTGAACCACCAGTAGAGGCCCAGCCAAGCCCAGCCCTGTGAGAAACAGCAGTTGACTAGTATTTAGAGCTGTGTTAGTACAGATATGTGTCGCCTAATGACGTTTTGGTCAACGACGGACAACATATGCAACAGTGGTCCCATAAGATTAATACCATATAGCCTAGGTGTATAGTAGGCTATACCATCTAGGTTTGTGTAAGTGTACTCTTTGATGTTTGCACAATGACAAAATCACCTAACAAGACATTTTTCAGAATGTATCCCTATTGTTAAGTGACGTATGACTATATACAAAAATAAGAAGGCATATGCTTACTGTGATAAAATTCAGATGAACTCATTTGGAGAGATCGCTCCCTTTATAGCTTATCTCAAGATGCAAGTCCCAAGGAAGGTAGTTGAATCTTTTAGGAGCGAAGTAGGGTGTGTATATATGTAGATGTGGTATGGCTTTGGTTGTTGATGTTCTTAAAGAAACAGAGCCATTAGTGGTTAGTAGACAAATAGTTTATACAATAAATAAATTTAGTTACAGTTCATTGTTGCCGATGATACAGCATCATGATTATAGGTAAAACAAATTAAAACCTCATGAAGTAGTCATAGCACATTCATGCTAGTGAAAACATATTGCAAAGCACTGCACGTGCATCATAGGGCCAGACAAAACTGGGGACAGGATATATTTTCACTTACCTCTGTTTGGCTTTGTGTATTTTGTCATTGAGACTTACATTATATTTGGGTCAAACAAAAAACCCAAAGAGGTTTTATAAAAGTTTACAACCATTAAACAATATTGTTTAATCCCACAAATGGATAAAGCAAACTACTATAGCTCAATGATACACAAAACAGGATTAAAAATAGTCAATCTGCCTATGTATATAGCTAGCTACAACATGATAGATATTGAATATGCTGAGTCTTTCCAAAAGCATCGACAACTTTAGACAAGCAGCTTCCTGAAATATACTGGTTTGGTTTCCATTGAAAACTAACTGTAGTGCCATTTCAGTTGAAGACTATGCACTCCTCAGTGTCAGACATAAAGAGAAGCAAACTAGGGGAAGGCAGAGAAGGGTTAGGAGGAGACCGGAGAAGTGCTCTTTGCACAGTTTGACATTACTTTCCCTGTGTAGCTCCAGACCTGGTTCGCAGAATAAAACAAAGTGTATTGAAATTCTTGGCCCACAAAAAGGGTGTTTGTACAAAGTCTCATACTTAGAGCAGAGATTAACTGTCACTGAGTGCCTCTTCAAATGAACTCTTCTATGTTAGAAGAAAACTCAGTGCCAAAGGTTAATGGATATCAATGTTTGAATTACTGTATAAATATAATTTATTCTAAAGTAGAAAAAATGGGTTTTAGAAGTATTCTCCTGGAAACTACCAGAGAGGGGAGGGGAGAGAATATACACATATTCAACATATATATATATATACACACACACACACGTGTGTGTGTGTGTATGTGTTTCATTATTTAGAAGAAGAAAAGTTTTATAGGCCATTTCCATAAGGCCTCCGTCATTCTCCCTTCTATACCTTGCACCTTGAGAGAGAGTGCAATGGCTGTATGTTACCTTTGAAAAGTCTCCTTTTCCTTTTAGCTGTCTTACAGAAACAGTGCCCTTGATTGACCATGCCACTCCAGAGTCACACTTCTTTAGGTCAAAATAAAAACAACAACAAAATCACAACAAGAAAGAAATCATAAAATCTAAGGCCTGAAAAGGCATAGACTTGCTATGAGTTCAAAAACTCAGTGAAAGAATTAAAATTACAAAGCATCTCCTATAAAAGATAATGCTTCTTGAAAACCACACAAAACACTGTGCAGTAATCCCTGCTGAGTGCTTGGAGGTAAGCATACTGAAGGACTCACCCTTAACCCCAGGAAAGGAAGCTTGCTTTTATTATCAAGGGAGCCCAGTGAGTCCCAATGCTTCTTTGTATTTGCTGTTTTATAATTACAGACAAAATGGAAAAGTCAAAAAATGTGCAGACCTCAATATAAAGAAGATGTTTCTCTAATAACTTTACTAAGAACCAAGCTGGATTTAAGCATTCATAATTGTACAGCTCCATTTGTAGATTCTTGCAGATGATTCACTAACATTGACACTTTTTACACAAAATACCTTTTGCAAGGACATATTAAATTTAATAGGCTAAAGAGAACTTATGTAATATAATGCTTGAAACTGTACACATAATAGCTGTGCACATAGTAATAAAAAGGCCTTGAAAAATTGTCTATAAACTACTACTGCCCTTTGGAAATAAAAGCTCCTTCATGACCCCCGGGCTACTTCCTTGTGACACACAGTGCCACAAACATCATGGTGAAAAGAATGTACCAAACCTAGTTTCAGATGAGTTTTGTACATTTGTTTCTATACAATCGGGGAAAAAAGGAGATACAATTTGTATCAACAAAAGGTCATTTCTGGTTATTTGAGGCATTGCTCCTAGCTGCTTTGTTTCATATACATTTTATGAGAAGAGAGGAATGACAATGGTTACAGGAAATAAGAAATACATACACTGCCTTAAAAATTATTTCCTGTATTGAGAGGAACTTAGAATTTTTTTAATACTAAACATGAACATGTTCAAGATGAATTGCAGTTGACAAGATTAATCTTGTGCTTCTCTGTAAATTGTACAGCTACTGGATACTGTGGTGCCATTGATGACTTTGATAGGAGGTATGAACTAACTGGCACAAAGGCAGAGTCATCTAAGATTGTCAAATACCCTGATTTAGACATGGGACAAATTTAGAAGATCCAAGAAGTTGAAGGTATGAAATGGCATTTGTGTGAAATGGCAAGCACTTCAGTGGCAACTGTCACTCTCTATGGTCACTGGTAGAAAATACTTTTACACCTCAGTATGTTGCGGGATGGAAAAATCATAGGGTAGGAGATAAATGTGAAGCTATGGTTAACTAGAGAAAAACATTAATTGAGATGCAGTTTTTATCAATTAAGACAGAGACAGAAAGCCAGAAAAGCAGCATGCAAGCCATTATCAAACTGCCAGAAACAACCCTGACTACAGCCTCGCATTGGGAGTGTTTCACAGTAAGAAACATTTATAGGTAGTGTCACACCTTCTTATGAAGAAACAAAAGGCCAAGACCAGGCCTTCTCAACTTTCATGAAAAACTACCATAGAAATTAGCAAGTTCTAGCTCAAGAAATAGTGAGCTGGTCATGGTTCAAAATGTTGAAATATACAATGGGCTCAAAAAGGGGGTTTATTTAGTGCAGCTTAAAAAGAACCAAAAACAATAAATGCCTCTTCTGGAGGCATCTAGCTACAAAGGTTCCCACCCTGAGCAAGATACAAGTTGAACAAATGGCTCTGCTCAACCCAAAGTCCTGCCATCTTTAGTAATGCATTATCCAAGGGCAAGTGCACCCTCTTTGCATGGATTTGAAGTGCATAACTAAGCCAGCTATTAGCGAAGATGTAACATCCCCTTTTGGAAGCTGCATTCCCTTTTGGAGGATGCCTTTTCCATATAGAAAATCCCCTTGTTTTGTTTCCTAAAAATATTCTGCTGCACCAATGATCGACCTTATTGCCCAAAGGGTGGATTGCAAGACAAAGTGGATTGCATGGCTATGCCCTGTCCTGCATTACGTTTCATCCTGTGATGTTGAATACTGCGTAGGTCAGAAGTCCAAAGAGCATCCATTAGACCCTCCTTGAGTGCAGCTTTTGTGTTCATCATTTAATGCTTCATGAGTTTGGCCATCTCTATTGGGATAAGGGAAACCAACTGTGGTAGTAAATCCCCTGGTCCTGGTCAAATACTTCTGCGCTAATCTAGCACACAGCTACTATGCCTGGAACTTGAGCTTATCCATCAGCTTCTCTGCGGAAGAAGGCTGCAATCTTATCCCTAACTTGCTGAGGTGAAGAGAGTGAAAAGCTAAGAACTGTCAATAAATCTTGACAAGTAAAAAGTGCAAGGGACATAGAGCTAGCTTGCTGTGGTGACTAAGAAAGCAATATTCAAATATTGGCATGTAATTTCACTTTCAAAACTAGTTGAAATTATGAAATGTGACATAAATCATCCAGTCAGATTTGTGATCTATACAGCTGTAGACTAAGGACTGTGCTGAGACCATCTTCTTATCACCACCATATAAAAGATTATACAGAGATACACATCTTGACTAAATACATACAGTCATACATGCAATATAACTGCTAATAATAGGTTTAAAATGTAGCTCTAGAAGCTTCGATGTGACCCTATAGCTTGGTTAACAAAGATATTGAATGGTCAGATATCCATGCAATAAAGTGTGCATTTACTTTTAAATAGCTTTAAATATTCCTATTAAAAATCTTAAAAGGTTAATTCAACATATGATCCGATCTTGATGCTCTTGCTCTCTAAATTAGATGTATCATTCTTACTCTGTAATATAGAATGTGTGACTAAGAAAACACTGGTAATGGAAGCCCTGGGGTTTCTTGCATTTAGGCCTCTCCCCCTGGGTTTTGTCCTCCATTACCTGCACAGTGCCGTGCAAAAGGGCATGGAACTTGGAGTCAGAGGACTTGGATAAGAGTCCTGACTTGGTCCTTTGCTAGCGGTGTGACCTTGGCAAGTCACTTAATTTCACTGAGCTTCAATTTCCTTGTCTATAAAACAAGACATTAGTAAGACTTACCTCACAGGGTTGTTATGCACTTCAATGACATAAATACTCCGTAACTTGTAAAGCGCGACACAAAATTATTAGTTACTATTATCATAGTATTAGTGCATTATTAGTATTAATATTTATATTTATAGGAATAAGTTCTATGTTACGTCAACGTGCAGCCCTAAGCTTAGAAACAATCAAGGCTGCCAGTTGCTGGGCATCTGCTGTATGGGGATTCTTCTCCATTACTGCAAGGACGATGTTTGAAGGGAAAATATTGCAGAGGTTCTTGTAGGTCTGATACTGGTGCTCTGGGATCATATGCTCCCTGGAATCATTGCACATTCCAACCCAAGGATTCCTCCAAAGCTGCTCCATTTTTTCAGGCATGCTCCGTACCATGACTGGCTCATAGCATGGTTGCATGAGGCTGTTACTCAAGGGATAGGAGTGGTAGCCATAAGAGTCAGTTGCACAGGGCAGTGGGTCCCAGCTGGCATGTTGTTCCCGGCAAAGAGGAGGTCGTCTTTGTCTCATGGGGTTGCTCTCATACAGGCGAGAGTCAGAAATGCTGTCCATCCGAGTCATCACCAGGGCACGTCCTGGCTGTGGGGTTGCCCCAGGGTGGATAGTGGGAGGCATGGGGTAGTCTCCAGGACAGCTGGAGCGTGTCCCAGTTGCTGGGTGCTGGGCATGCAGAACTAAATGGGGAACTGACTGCTTGTTGGGGGCTTGCTTAGAATCCTCTGGGCCATAGCTCTGCACTCTTGTTAAGGCTTCATGGTAACCATGAGGAAAAGGCTGAAGACGGTTCTGAGATGCTGAGCGATGCAGCTTCAAACTGCCTTCAGGATGGGTATCAGCTACAGGCAAGTATAGGTTGTTGTAAGAGGAATAGTTGTCATTTCTGGTATGGCTCATATGACTGTCAGAACACAGGTTGGGATTCCGGGCATACACCCCCCGGTCTGCTTCAGTCATGTAGTACTCTCGATTATGCATGCTGTTGATATTCAGTTTGGAGAAGTCGCCTAACATTGAATAATAGCTGTGGTCCCCCAAGGACTCAAACTTTGGGTATTGCTCAGCATAGTTAATAGAGGTCCCATGGCTGTTGGTAACCAGGATGGGGGGATACTGCATGCTGGGCATGTGCTCTAACGAAGCCTTCTGGTGGGGGAAATGAGAAGATCCTGGCACTGGGCTGCTGGCTGAACGGGTATTGAGTGCACCTACTGCATGGCTTTTGGGGGGTGGGATTGTGGGGACACTTAGGGCGGTCACAAGTGAGGGGACAGAGCTGGCCTCAGGCTTACGGGCAATGGACAGCCATTCCTCAGGCTCCACAGCCACGGACCGAATGCTGGGATCTGATTGGCGCTTGGGGGCCACACGTTTGACTTCTGAGGTTATCTCACCTTTGGCACTAGACAGCCCTGTGCCACACTTGGCTAAGGTGCCTTCGCTCATGGTTTTCACTGTGGACAGTTTGGCACTGATGCGGAGCTCATCAGCCACCGAACGCTGGGGTTGGTTGGCCCGCTCCGGATGGTAGTATTTGCACTTGTGGCCGTAGGTACATTTTTTGCCTGAAAAATAATGCCTTGGGGTAAGACTCTCTCTCATAGTGGTGCAACTCTGTGCCAGAAACTGTTGTATCTGGTCACTCAGGTTATAATTTTACCATTTGGGGTTAAAGGCAGAAAATTAACTGTCCATAAAGATGAGAGACAGACAACACCAAGGAGGCATCACACACTGTGAGGGGAGAGGAAGGAAGTGGAAAGCTGGGGAGGAAACTGCAGTGTGAAAACTAAGAGCTGAACAGCTGAACAGCTTTCATTTCCTGAAATTCACAACTTTGCCTAGGCATAACCTGAATATTAAGGCAGTGTAGAGCAGCAGCAGGCAGTATGATGCGAGTGCAAAGAGCACAGGCTTGGAGGCCAGTCAGACCTGAGTTTCAATTCCAGCTGTGCCACTTACTAGCTGTGTGACTTTGGTAAGTGACTTTACTTTCTGAGCCTCATTTTCCTCTTCTGTAAACAAGGTTCATAATCATGCTTATATTATAGGGTCATTGTGAAGATTAAATGAAGATAATGAACATGAAAACACTCTATGATTTAAGTAAATGTTAATCAAACAAAAAACAAGACGTGTGATAAATGATTATCCAAAAAGAGTGAACATCCAAACTAGCCTCAGACCAGGCAGCCCACGTTGCACTGTTAGGCTCACAAACTTTATATCAGACAGACTTGTGTAAGATCATGAATGTACTCTAGAAAACTATATTTTAAAAAAGCAAATAAAAATGAAGTTTGGAAGCAAACTGGAAAGTACAGATGGGAAGAAAAGGGTATTATTAGTTAGAGGGCGCAGTCACCTGCCTGAGAGACACGTCCTTCTTGGGGCCAAATCCAATTTGGCCTTGCCCTTTCTGCTTCTGTGGACCCACGTGGACATTTCTCTGCCCCCAGCAACACTGCTCAGGATGGAGGCAGCTAGCACACATGCACCATTTTAACAAGTGACAACTAATCTTCCCTTCAATTCTAGTTACCTTCTCCTCATGCAGTTTCTAGAATGTTTCTTTAAACAATTAACTGAGAATACAGGAAGACACAGACTAACTCACAGAAAGTGAACAAGCTAGGATTTTCCATTTGAAAGATAAATTTTGAAGAGAAAAGTATTCATAGAGTCCTTATGTTTCCCTTAATACAGAACTCAGTTCTGCACATAGGTACTCACCATAAGGGCATGGTTGTTTCTTGTGCTCAGGAACAATGGGTCTCTTTCTTAAGAAATTTTCAAGGCTTGGGCCATGGCGCCCTAAAGGATCATCTGGAGGCATAAATCTAAAAGCAAGCAAGCAAGAGATAAATGCTTTCCCTTCTGTCCCTACTATCCCTTATCAGGAGTTCAGACCTTCATTACCTCTTGCTTATACTGTTGTCACAGCTTTTTAATTGCCCTTCCTGCCTCAAGTCTATCTTTTGCTAAGCCAGCAGTCCTTCCCTCTGTTCCCAGTTGATAGCAAGAAAAGGATAATTGCTCCTGTGTGTCATTTTTCCATGGACTATATGTTCCAGTCATACTGGCATGCCTGCTGGTTCCCCCAATATGCAACCCACTTTCACATCTTTATAGCTTTATTCATGATGTCCCCTTTACCTCTAATGCCCAACAACTCCCTTTCCTCTGTCTCTAAACTTCATCTCAAATGTCATCTCCTCTGTGAAGCTTTTCCCTATCCTTTTTCATCAACAAAGCAATTTAAGAAATTCTAACCACAGCACTTATCACAACACATTGTGGTTGTCTCTTTCCACCACACTTTGAGCCTCTTAAGACTAAGTCTTGTCTCTTACTCAGCCTTTTGTCCCTATGGAAACTAGCATAATGCACAGTACACAGTAAGTGTTCAGTAGATGTTTATTGAAATGAAATGAAATCTGTTCCTAGTGGTAACTTGGATTTAGGCTATTTAGAGCCTATTGGAAAGAAACGTACTTGTCATTCACAAAAGAATACATCAGCAACCGCTCCTCTATAAACTTCTTCCATTCTGGCTTTTCTACTTGAAGGTCCCGGTAGTTATCATTGGAGACAATGATGCCATCAGAATCAAAAGCCAGTTTGACTATGAACCGGTCATCATAGCAGACGACTCTCCTGCCCTGAACCCTTCTGGATGGCGTGAAGACAAGAATCTTTTCCTTCTCCAGTTTACGTAGGATATCTTGATCTGTTGAAATATGAATTATATGCCACAGAGTAGAGATCATCTTTGGAAATTAACAGCTCTACCTCCATATTACAAATACAAAAGTCGGTACTAGATGAATATATTATTTGCCCTTAGAGAGAAAGTAGCCTCTATTCTTGGCTATGGTAGTAATTTGGATTGTCACTTTTGGCAAGTCAACTTCCCCTTTGAACTTCAGTTTTCTTTTTGATAAAATGAAGGAACAGGATTCAATAACATCTAAGTTTTTAAAACTACCATGAAGAGTGAGAAATAACACTGATATACTAGTATTCTTTTTTTTTTTTTTTGAGGAAGATTAGCCCTGAGCTAACTGTTGCCAATCCTCCTCTTTTTGCTCAGGAAGACTGGCCCTGAGCTAACATCTATGCCCACTTCCTCTACTTTATATGTGGGACGTCTACCACAGCATGGCGTGCAAAGCGGCGCCATGTCCACACCCGGGATCTGAACCAGCGAACCCCGGGCCACTAAAGTGGAACGTGTGCACTTAACCACTGCACCACCTGGCCGGCCCCTATACTAGCTTTCTTGATGCTTGTTTTGCCCTTTGGCTGAAGCACCAGCTTTTGACTGCTGAAGAAAACAGGGCAGTGTGCTGAGGATGTGTCTGCCAGGAGGAGAGTAAAGCATCACTCCTAGGGACTTACATTTTTGCCCTCTGCCTGATGGAAGGCCACAACTAAGAGAAAACATCAAGCTGTAGCATGTGAGTATTGACGTCCTTTTTTTGGCTTCTTACTTGCTGAGGAAAGAAAGCTTACAGGCTGGGTTTGAGCAAGGCCAGGATCCACTCTCAGACTGAGGCTGAGGGCCTGTTCAGCAGCTAGCAGACAGCTCCATGGCACAGCTCTGACAGCCATTCACTGGACTTTCTCATTTGGCACATCAGGCAACAGCTGATACTCAGAGGACTGGGTCTATATGCTCTCCAATGCTGTAAAGAGCTAGCTTCACATACTGTTGTAAGTGAATGTAGTGATCCTACTGCCATTAGGGCCACATCATGACTTTTGTGGACCTTAGGCACTTTTGCCTTCATGGGCCCCTTCTTCCATAAAGAAATATTTAAAATTCACTTTACAACTGCATTGGTATAAAGACAAATAATCTAGTTAGATATATTATTACACATTGTTATTTTATTCAATTTTTCCTTCTGATGTTAAAAGAAAATAATAAAATTAAAACATTTCCATGGGACCCTAAAAGTTTTATAGGCCCTAGGCACTGGTCCTACTGTGCCTCATGGATAACTTGGCTCTGACTGCCATGGGACATTGCTTTCTCTCTACTCTGCCTCCTAATTTGCAAATCCCACAATAACTTCTATGGTACAGAATGAGATCCACTGTCTACCATGGTTTCTTTAGTCATTTGGAAAACTTAGTCACATTCATAACCAGATTCATCCCACTTTAGTCTGAAGTCTATGCTCAAATAAGAAAGCACTCCTAATTTTCAATTGTTTGCTTTATTCTTTGCCAAAGTGAAGTTGCCTGTATTTAACTGCCATAGGCCACAACACAATGATGGTATTATTTGGGTAAGGAAAAACATGCTTAAAAATATACTTAATATAAAATATTTTAAGTATACTTAATAAACTTAGAAAAATATATAAATTGGGCCCATCAACCTCTACCAAAACTATCTTGCTAGCTTTGCCTCTGGATGAGAAAAAACATCTTATTTGAAATAGTACCTGTAATTGGTGCATCAGGGCGGGATTGCTCCTTTCTCCATGCAGGCACAAATACAGTAATATCTTTATGGCCTTTATCTAAAAACCAATCCACAGCAAGTTGTATTCCTCTACAGGAGAACTCTTCTTTATTCCCATGGCTTTAGAAAGATAAAGAATGAGAGGATAGAGGGTTGACAACAGGTAGCAAAGAATTACTCCAAACAGGGTTTTTCTTTGTACCAAGACATTAACAACAGACGTGCTAATTTTGATGGTGCCAAAAATATATTTTTAAAAATAGCAAATCAAATTCTTTTTTATTCAATCACTACAAATATTGCCATTATTATTACACCTTCATTCAAGGCCACAGATGATTAATAACAGCTCCCAACTTATAGCAGCCCTGGTGGCTATTTCCTATCACTACTTCCATTTTCTCTCTTCTCTTTCTGTTTCCACCACCACTTTCTTTTCAAAGATTCAGATATTCACAATAGATGAAAAAAGAAGAGGTGCCACCAGAGGTCTAGATAAAGTTTATATGGAGGATTAGTTCGAGATGAGTCTTAAGCTCTTATATTAAGCTTAAAAAATAACAGTAACAGCAAGAAAGACACACATAAATGCTGACTGAAAATACTTATCACATTTAACTAAATATAGCACACCAACAAAAATCACATTCTTGAAAATTTTAAGATGTGGGAAATGATCACAATATAATGCTAAAAGAGAAAAAGGATATAAACTATATACAATGCAAACTGAATTTTGTAGAAGAAAGTCTATGTGTAAGGTTAGAAAAATACGAGAAAACAGATACATCAAAATATTAATAAAAATTCTTCTATGTGAGAGGGTTATAAATGACTTATTTTCTTTCTTTAATTCAAAAATTTCCCCCCAAAAATGAGTATTCTTTTTATAATTAGAACATGATGTTTTTACAGAAGACGTTTTTAGAGAAGATGTTCTATCACAATTAATTGTAGGAATAAACATTGTAAAAACTTAAAAAACCAAACAAAATTCATTTGATTGGAAATTGGAAGAGGGAAAATTAGCAGATGAATTGGGGGAAAATATATTGATTGTCATCATCTTTTTTTTTTTAAGATTTTATTTCATTTTATTCATTTATTTATTTATTTTGAGGAAGATTAGCCCTGAGCTAACTGCCGCCAATCCTCTTATTTTTGCTGAGGGAGGCTGGCCCTGAGCTAACATCTGTGCCCATCTTCCTCTACTTTATATTTGGGATGCCTACCACAGCATGGCTTGTCAAGCGGTACCATGTTGGTACCTGGGATCCGAACCAGTGAATACCGGGCTGCTGAAGCGGAACGTGCACAGTTAACCGCTGTGCCATTGGGCCAGCTCCTTAAAGATTTTATTTTTCCTTCTTCTACCCATAGCCCCCAAGTGAATAGCTGTTATTCTCATCATCTTAAAAACTCACAAAAGATGTACTAGATTTGTGCGTAGTTTGGTCGTGAAAATTCTGTTCTCTTAGCATGGAATCTGGTGCTCTGACACATGTATAAGCCACACTAAATTACAGTTAATTAAACAGCTTGGATGGTAAAAGAACTTGGCATACATGTATCAATTCTATTACAATAAACTGGATATTGCCTGTCAAACAAGACTGATCAAAAGAGAACCATTTTGCTAGAAGGTTAATTAAGACAATGTGATAGGGGCTCTCTTTTTACATTCCTCACTTTCTCATTGGTACTCATTCACTCAACCATAAGAGAAATTAGCTCCAATTATATTATTTCTTTTGGGTGAATTTATACACAATCTCAGGGGCCCCATTAATACCTGCACCGCAAGACTTCCCAGTGTCTTATCACTTTTGAGGCACATGACAAAAATTTATTAGATGCCTTTATTAACATTTCCAAACACATGTTAATCATGTTCAAAAGTTTCCAGTGAGTACCATAAAGCAATTTTACTACTCTAATAAAAGTCAAAGCACTTAAGAAAAAAAAGAAAGGAAAATATATTTAATTGCCAATATACTCCAAGGTAGCCTTAGAGACAGCTACCACTGATTGCTTCTAAAAAGTTGAACAATGGGTAAATTGGGCAAGTCCATGGCTGGTAAAGGATTAAAATTAGATGACCTCAGCATAAAATAGGTGGGAGGAGATGACCAGCTGTAACTTTTCCCACTGCTATAGTGCTGGTAAGTATAAAATGAACTCAGGAAAATCATCAGAATTGTCATTAGAGGGGGAATTTGGAGGAAGGAGAAGGGATTTCATTTCATTTGGTTCTGTGGTGCTATAAAGTGTGTCCTCCCTAACACAGTTTAAGACTAGAAATAAATATAAGAGTAACATTTACATCGGATACCCTAATTTTATATTGTATACTGGCAAATTCATTGTTTAAAAATATTTTTCATCATTATAAAAGTAATATATACTTATAGTATAAAATGTGGAAAATACACAAAATATAAAGAAAAAACGCTGCACAATAGGGTTTAATACCACCCAGAGATAAACACTGTTAATATTTTGATGCATCTGTATCCTGATATCGATTTTTTAGCATACCGAGAATTATCACGTTAAGAAAAACTGTTAAATACATATAGCATTCCAGTGAAAATATATTAAAATCATGCCATTGGAGTGTTCCATGAAGTGCACCAAATGCCTAGTAGGAATCAGAATTCACATTCAACATTTATCAAGGTGGCAGTGAAGTCCTACGTAAGGGCCCGGAATGCAAAGTTTAGCTCTCAATAAATATTTAAGGAAAGAATAAATTTTTAAAAAGTGGAAAATAAAGCTTGGAAGATGACCTGTTTTAGCCCAAACCCACAAAATGTCCTTTTCCAATCTAAAAAATGCTAGGACCTAAGAGACTATCTAAAAAATCTAAAGCCTAGACTTGTACGTCATAGGATGTCTTGGTGACACCACAGCTCACTTTGTCCTGTAAACTGGCTCACATACATATTATGATCCAGGTTCCAAGCCAAATTCTACCTAGCAGATGGGTCACCGGCCTCTCCCTCTTCACTTTTTTTTTTTGCAGTGTTCAAATATTTGGGCTTCTCCCAGACTTAACAAGTAATATGGCAGCATTTACATTTTAAAGACTTAATTCCCCTGAAATAGATTTTTCCTCCCAAAGGAGACGGCTTTCAGAATGAACATACCCTTTAGGATCTTACCATATATCAGTATGTGAATCACAGGTACATCACTACTGCAAATGTTAAACAAATGCTGTTGATGACAAACAAAGCATCATGATTTCAATGCAGGCTCATTCAACATGCTGAGGAACAACAGATGTTAATATGTAGTTTGTCTAAGAAGTACCAATCTCATGACAAAGTTACAGCTAACCAATGGGGAAACAAACTGAATTTAGATTAAAGGAACTAACAAATTCATAGGCAGACCATGGCACTGAACTTTGACCGTGTGAAATGTGATTGCAGAATAAACGGGACTCATCAGTAACTTACCTAGTCAGACAAGGGAAGAGATGCTAACAAGGACACAGTTGGCAATTTAAAAAAATCACGTGGTCCACTACGCATTATTTTAATACGCTCCTAAAAATAAGGTTGAGTGCTGATTTTTTTTTGCTTTATTTAAATTGTGTGAGGTATCTTTAATTTAGTAAAGCAACTCCTACAAAAGACAAAATCCCATCTTCCTATTAGTATGACAGTTTGCTACTGGCATAGACTAGATATGTTGAAATGAATTACCTTGGTAATTAATCTCTTCATTATTTCTTACAAAGTAAAAGGGCCATAGAGTGTCCTTCGTAACTCAGCAACCCTTGAATAGAAGTCCAAAAACAAGGAAGATCTTATATCACCATGAAGTCAAAGTCCTCAAAGAAGTCCTGAGTTCTCATCTTCATCTCCCAAACACAACACCCTTATAGAAGGGTAGGCTTTGGGAAATAGGTCTAATCTAAGGTGTTTTGGGTAGTCTGGTCTGGTAAGTGATTGAGTTTGGCAGATGCCATATCTCTTCCCCTCAAGAATCACTCTGGTATACAGTATAGTATACTATTAAGAGGGGAGCAGAGTTACTTTCGGTCCTTTGAACATAAAAATCGCTCTCTCCTTTTCACTGGCCCACTGCATCATTCTGATTACTGTAGTATTGTGTACAGGTCATTTAACTTTCTTGTTACTGTACTTCTAGTTTCCCCTCATTAAAACAGGAGAGATGCCTCGCCTGCTTTACTCACTTTGTGATGATGCTGTCATGATTTAAAAGATTTGAAAAAGGAAATCTGAAAATATATTTTCTGTTACTAGGAAGGATGTCAAATATTCTTAATAACAGTAATAGATACATACTATTGCATGATATTGTCGAAGGAGCATTGGAGTCAGATTCAAGTTTTAATACAAGCTTTGCCATTTATTATTTGTGTAACCTTGGGCAGTTACTCTATCTCTCTGAACCTGTCTCCTCACATGCAAAAATGAACCTAATTAGTCCATTCTTGTAGATTTTTTAGTGAGGATTAAATCACATTGTGCAAAAGCATCTGGCACAGAATAGAGATTTATACAGAATAGAGATTTATAAATGTTAGTTTCATTTCATCCATTTGAAGCCAGAATACAAGTTTAAGTCCTCACTTTGCTACTTACTAGCTATAAAAAGTAACCTCAAAGAAGTCATTTAACCTTGCTGAGCTCTAGTTTTCTCATCTGTAAAGTTGCTATAAAGATTAAATAGAATTTTATATTAAAATGTACCTCCAGATAGCCTGCAAGCAACTCCTGCATACAGCAATGGTATGGTTCATAAGACTTGCCCCTATCCCCGCTCCCTCATATCTCTGTGGGAGCATCAAATACTCTTCTGTGTGCTGTGGGGAAAACCAGAGAGGCATAAAACAAAGTCCCTGCCTTCAAAGACAATGGGGTAATCAAATGAAAGACATACTAGTCTAAAGCTTTGTACTTAGTTCTGATTGTGTACAGTCTAAGAATTCTAGTGAGTTCATCAAGCAGTGGTGGACTCAATAGGAAACAGGCTCCTGATCACTAGGAAGTTTTAAGCCAAAGCTGGATAATAACTCATTTGAAAAATAGAAGAAGGGATTCCTAAGGCTCTCTGACATGAGATAAAAAGTTATTTGAGAGAGTATGGAATAAAGTATAAAGGCACTGTTAGTTATGTATTACTTTTCTATTGCTACTGTAACAGATTACTGCACATTCAGTAACTTAAAATAACACCAATTTATTCCCTTATAGTTCAGGAGGTCAGAAGTCTAAAATCAAGGTGTTGGCAAGGCTGTGTTCTTTCTTCAGACTTCAGGGAAGAATTCGTCTCCTTGCCTTTTTCAGCTTCTGGAGGGTGACCACATTCCTTGGCTCATGGCCCCTTTCTTACATCACCCCAATCTCCTGTTTCTGTCATCACATCTCCTACTACTCATTCTGATCCTGCTGCCTCCCTCTCTCTTACAAAGACCCTTATGATTACATTGAGCCCATCTTGATAATCCAGGATAATCCATTTTAAGATCCTTATCTTAATCACATCTGCAAAGTTCCTTTTACCATGTAAGATAACATATTCACAGATCCTAGGAATCAAGATGTGTACATCTTTAGTGGGCTATTATTCAGCCTACCATAGGTACTGAAGCTCAGAGACAATCATTGGGATCAGAAAAGTCAGGATGGTGTTTGTGGAGGGTATGAATATAAGGAGGAGGTTACTCCTAAGTTGGGAAATTACATGAACACAAGTAAGGTGGATAAAAATCAGCATAATTTACATGGAGACTGTTAAAGAGACTGATGTAAATGCAGTAAGTGTGAGAGATGCAATCACATGGGAGGAGGGAAAGGTCAGATCACAAAGCCAGGCAAAGGGATCCAAATTTGGTAGAACGGCAATTGGGAGTTACTGCAAGTTCTCAAGTAAGCCCCAAGTAACATTATAAAGCCAGGATTTTCAGGATGATTGGCCTAGCCAAGTAGAAGTGGGAGAGGGGACGCCAAGAGGAGCAAAGGCTGAATGGTTATGTCTCCTCTGAGGCATCACTGATGTCTAAGCTGCTTTCAGAATACCCGAAAAGACTCTGGCAACAATTTCAAAGGAGACAGAAAAGTCTACAGCCAGATCATTTTAGCCTCTGTCTACCTAGAGGAGTACAAGCCACAGACAACAACGAAAGCCCTCTCAAAGTGCTTTGCAAAGACAATTTCTATGAGTTCAGGGCAGTTTTTAAAAAACAGAGAAAATATACCAGTCTTACCTCATTGCCACATTACTTCCATCAATGACAACTGGCCTCAAATTGTCACTGTTGTCTATTACATCTTCAAGAGACAGTTCAGGGCTTGCAATCTCTCTGGAGCTGGGCCCCCGAGGCACTAACAGACTCAAGTTGACCTGCCCTTCCGAATCACCTTTGTTCCCAAGTCTGACAAGCTCTGCCAATACATCATTAATAAGTGATTCTGGGCCGAGCTTGTTCAGCACTGATTGAATCTGTTCCTCTGCATAGCCCAGCTTTAGAGCAAAATCCATCTTGGCTTGGTATTCCTTTTCCAAGTCAAGCTTCCCATCCTGTAGAATGCTGCTCTGGGAGAAGCTTGGACGATCTAGGCAGGGTGATCTACAGAGCTGGCGGTGTGGCTTGGAGGGAATTTCCTTTTTCTTCAATTGAGCATCTCCAGGTTGGAAGCTGTTGTCATTGATGTTGACACTCTTAAGGCTCATCTGTTCAGGGTCACTCTCAGAACTTATCCACTCTTCAGAATCAGCACAGCCCTGCTCTGTGCTGTCCTCCTTAGGCTGCTGCTTCTCTTCCTTAGAAGCACTCTTCTCCATTTTTGGTGTCTCCACGGCAGCCGTGGCTGTCATCCCGTTCAGTGGGCAGTCTGAAATCGAATCAGCTCTTTTCCTTTTCAGCCTGCTTGGAATCCACGTACAGTGGCATTCTTTTGTGGTAAAACGTGGTGGTAGTGTTGGTGCAACAGTTTGCTTGTTTGGTTTGTTATGTTCAGATGTTACCAGTCCCTACAAATAGATACACATATCATAATTATGTTTATTAAAATTCTTGGGAAAGCATTTTAGAACACAGAGGTTTGTTCCTAAGAAACTACAGGTTGTCTGACATTTTATTTTTCTGACTAAAATCGTTGGACTCACCTTACATTAAAAATATAGAGAGTCTCTAATTCTCTAATAATTCTAGATATGAAAATTTCAGAGTTGGCAACAATGCTGTAATTCACACACACACACACAGAAGTTAACTGTTAAAATCACAGCTCAAGTTAACAGCTTAATGCAACAACTTTGAGAAAAAGAAGCATGGCATTTCAACAGGGTGCATGAATATATACATCCTTGAAAGGACTATCTCTCTTCCTTTCTGCCAGGTAAGTTTTCCAAATCCTACGCCAGGTCTTTTTTGCTAAAGCTGAACTCCACTCCTGAAGAGCACAACCTCTCCAGTACTACTCTTTACAAAATATCAGGGAACCCCATCTACTGGGGAGACAGGAAAACCATTAAAATTGCTTTCAAGCAATTGAAACAGGCTATAAGGGTAAACAAGTAGAGAACTGTGTGCTCCAGATAAGAGGTTTGTGCATACTCATGAATTGTATCTGCAGCCTCTTTTATTTATTGTAATTGGTAAATAAAAGGAGAAAATCAACTCAACTTGCATGAGAGACCAGAACATTTAAAAATATATTGATAACTCCTCACTTACTTCATCTGTGCCCACAGGTTTGAGTTCTAACCTGGCCAAAGTGTTTCCTTCAATTTGAGCCTCAGTTTCCTCATATGTAAAATGAGGACATTGATAGTTACCTCACAGGGTGAGGATTACATAAGATGAAGTAAGGAAAGTGCTTTGAAAAGTGAACAGAATATAGTAGGTTCTCAATATAGGTAAAGGGTTCAACAGATATCACCAGGTGTTCAGTTTAAAAAGAAAAAGACTGACAGCGAGGCAAGGCTATAGACCTGTGAGCACTGATAAACTCTTTAGATAGCAGCTGTGCTCACTAATGTAAAACCAGAGTGTCTATGTAATCAGTGTCCTAGGGTTTTCCACTTATATTTGAATACTATTTGTACAAACAAGAAGAAAAGCCAACAATAGCTATATCTAAGAATAATATGCATAACTGCATGCTCACTTTAAGAGAGCCATGTTTGAAAACATCGCATGCACACAGAACTGACATCTCAGAACTGATATTCAGGCAGCATGTAATGACTTCTTTAATGATGATCCTATCACTTATGATTTCAGAATTTTCCCTTAACGAATCAGCCAACAGACAGACATCCATTTCACTTTCACTTCTCCATTAATCTTTGTTATTTAAATTTTAAAGCCTATTTCCTTTATAAATTTCACATTTACTATCTGACTTACATTTTATTCTCTTCAAAATAATTTCTAGTGCACACAGGGCATTGAGATTGTCCTCCCTGCATGTATTCAAAGCTCCAAAGTCACTTAAAAACAACTTTTTATAAGACTAAATGTATATTTTATTGACACATCAGAGGTACCTGGAAAAGATAAATTTGACTACTCTTACCTTGTGGATCATAGAATGTTTTTCTCCTTCTCTACTATATGATATTTTTCTCTGTCCAAATTGACGTTGGTGTGAGCACTGTTACCATGTTTACGTAGATATACAATAGTAAATTTAAACTCAGGGAAAATCTCACTACATAGGAAACCCTCATTGAAATTGCTAGTTATTATTGTGAAAGTTTCCTATTCAATAAGCTAAAGCAGAAGAGAAATAAATGACCTAGCAAATACAAATTTGGATTTACATTTCAAAGCCTTAAGCAAGAAGATTTTAGGAAAAATGTTGGTTGTTTGTCCTAAAACCTATGTAGGTGTGTAGGTGTCATGTGTTTCTTGTGTTTATTTTACAATGCATATTTCTTGAAGCAAAGACAGAGGAATGTCTTTTCATTCAAAAGGACAGTCACTGAGCGCCAGACACTGTGATAAACCCCGGGTCTAGGAAGAGAAACCAGAACTGAACCTGTTCTCAAAGAACTCGAAAACGAATAAAAAACTAGGAATAGCCCTAGGAAATGCTGAAACATAATTCTATAGAGAGCGACCATCTCAATTATAGTCCAAGCTGGGACACTTTTGAGGATAAAAGGAACATTACTAATAATTATGTCAGAACAATAGGCATAAACTGAGGATGTCTCAGGCAAACCTGAATGTATGGTTGGTCCTTCAAGTTGCTTGAAAATTTCCATTGACATACAGAAGAGGGAATGTTCAATTCTGTCAGTGGGGTGTGAGATGGGAGTGGTGGTTGAAAGGATTAGGAAATAATTCAAGAAGGATATAAAATTTGATGTTATTTTCTGACTCATTAATTAATTAATTAATTAATATTTGGTTAGTGCCAACTATGTGCCAGGAAACATGTTAGGGGCTGGGGATATAGAAACAGATGTGGATTCTGATCTCAAGGTGCTTATAGTGGTGGTGGTGGTAGGGGGGAGACAGACAATAATCAAATAATTATGTAATTCATAGTTACAAACTGTGGAAAGTGATTCAGTGTTAAGAAATATAGGGAGATGTGAGTTGAGCCTTAAAGGAAAGAGCATCAATTTGCTGAGTAGGGAAGAATTTTTAAAATTATAGGTATATGAATATTAATATGATATTGTGCCTTAGTCAACACCTCATGCCTAATATTACTGGTGAGGAGTGATAAATGAAAGCATTAAGAATGGCTAAAGGAAAATATTTTTTCCCAAAAAGGAAGATGAGTAGGGAGAAAAGTTTCAAAGATAATGTTCTAGCTGCTACTTATGACAGGTGTTCAAAATAGTTTTTATCTTTCATTGTTATTGACTGAAAAAATTCACAAATGAGGGTATTAAAGAGTGACGTACTTTGGAAAATCATGTAGTCAGATGAAATTATAGAACTGGATGTAATTTGTTTTAAGAAGGTAAGAGCTTTGTCACCAGATAGCCACATCTTATAGGTACAGAACTCGCTTACAATTTGCTTAAGAATATTATTAAGCAAATGATGACAAATTTGCATTTGAATCTAAAAAAGCAAAGAAACATAAGCAGACAAAAGCTGCCAATAGTGACCTCAAGGAATTTCCATGAAGAAAAAAACAACAGTCTTCTCTAATGAGAAGACTGGTCAGCCTAAGTTCTTCCTTCACCCCCTCCTCCCATCCTTTTACTATGAAATACAATTCATTCATTTTGCATTTGCATAGAGCAATTTTCCAAGATCAATCTACAAACTCCACTTCATCTTTTCCAAAATCTGCCAAACAATATCAGATATGGAGACAGAAACATCTGGCCATGTTTACTGAACTAAATCCATTGGTTTAAATGTTCAAAAAAGCCCAATAGCCGCATAGGACAAAGCTATCCAGCCAAGTCAAGAACAGAATAGTAAATTCTCAATGATCTACATGTGGCTAAGCCACTTTATTATTTGTGGTGTTGTTAAATCTCAAGCTGTGCTCTGGGAAGGCATATTTTGTGAGAGACTTAGGGACACCTAATTAGACAATTGCCCTTCCCTTTCTCTTCTAGCAATTTTTTTTCATAATAGGTATCCTCAAAGAAAAGACACATATCAAAAATTATCTACTGTGTTGGATTTTTGGTGGGGCCCAGATAATTGAAAAGTGACTATATTTCAGTTATCATAAGAACACTAAGCTCTTTTCTTGGTTTCTACTCTCTGAACTATACCCTGGTTTTAGAGTTAGTTAAAAAGAACAAATCCAAATCTTTATTGTATCAAGCCATCATATTTTACTTCAAAAAGGGCAAAGAAAACAAAAGTTATTATGGAACTTTAGTAATAGTAATAAAATACAAACAAACATTTACATTTGCATTGCATATTAGAGTTGCCTAAGTGCTTTCACATACACACTCCCAATCACTAGGGCCACATCATTATGTATCCAACTCAGATTTCGTTTGTCATGACTATAAAGCCCACCTTTAGTTCTCTGTGTCAAGCACATCAACTAAAGAAATGCACAAATCCCAGGGAGAAACAAGTGTAAGCTTTCTCAATGCTTGGGAAGCAAAGGGGGTTGAAAACTTTACTGATTCTCAAAACGAAAAAGTTTCACATGAAGGCAATCTGAGAAAATCCAAAGTCCTCTTCCCATTTTCATTCATATTAAATCAATTACATACAGCAATTATATCATAAAGGAGATAAAGACTTGCTTCACTGCTTCCTCAACCTCCAACTATACCCACTTGTTCATGTGCTCTCGAATGGTTTATAGGTTGTAAGACTTAGCAAAGAAATAAGTATAAGAAATAGCATACTTTCTGTGATTTGTAAAAATGGGATTCTCCTCAAGCAATGAGAACATGATTGTCAGCCTGTCTGTTTTTTCACTACTCTCTAAAACAAAATTGGCTTTTCCTTTCTGTTTTTTTTTAAAACTTGTGTTTATCTTCAATGTATTCTCAATGTGATGCATGTCACAGTAAAATTTGTCAAGGTCAGAGCTAAGAATAAATGAACCATTCAAAATTTAGAATTTCATTTCAAAGTTTTGCATGATTAAATGGCCTCAATTCTTGTCTCCTCCCCCAAAACAAATGTTAAAGATTTAGACAAAATGTTCATAGGAAAGTAACAGTTTTTTGACTTTTATTATCCATTCATTCTTCTAGGATTGCAAACATAATAAACACACAATGATTTGATTTCAAAACACTTTATCCCTAGGTTTGAAACTGGGGCTCATTTTCTTGCTACCTTCCACTGCCACTTATTCCATTAGGAAGGACGTTTGTCTGCAGCACATCTAAAACACCTTGCACTACGCACACTCTGTTGCCCAAATTAATGAAAACGACATTGGTAAATGTAACCTTAATTTATATTGGATTTAATCTCCTAAGCAAAAAGCATTTCTAGTGTTCAATTCTCCAGAATAACAAGGAAGCTGTAGGCTATATACTTACTATTTTCTTCTTTCTATATAAAGAACATTTAGAGAAGGATCAGTTGAAATTCATGTGGAGAAGCTGCATCATACACTACAGGAGACGATCTCTGTTAGAGTAACTGTGCAGTGAATGTGTGTTCTCTGGCCACTAGTGATGACTGGTGAGCTGTTATGAAAGTAGTTTCTCCAGAGAACATTCCCACTTCCATGACTCTGGCGAAGTTTCTTATCTTTCTTTCTTTCTCTTCTCCCCTCTCTTCCCTTTTCTTTCCTTCCTCTCCATTCTCTTTTTCTCTCTGTGCCACACATTCCCGCCCACAGGACTCTTTTGGTCAAAACCTATAGGAAAATGTGGCTGTGTCATCCTTTACTTAAAGTAAATTGAAAAAAAATAGTGCCTGTATTATGACTTTAATAGCAATAAACATATCTTGAGCATCCCATTCAGTTAATAATACTGAACTTGATCTTTCTTGATTCTCTCAAATTCAATTGGTTTGAAAAATGAGTGGAATAGAGTATATCCTACTTTCTTTCCTCATACTCAAATAATTAGACTAAAATTAGAAAGGACTCAATGATCGGGACAATTCTGAGGGGTAGCTGCAGTATTGCAGCCACAATATCATCAGTTTCAGTCTGGTTATCCCCAAAGATCTCCAAAAGGAAACTTGAAGTGTATTGGAAGGCAAATGGGATTAGGAGGGAAAGTGGGGAGTGGAATAGTCTTGGAGGTTATTAGATTCTCATAAGTCTTAATTCTTCTTATTTCAACTAATGCACTATTTGTTTTCACTTCCTTCCTCAGATAGTTATGTATTGTTTTTTTCAATAGCTATTCTGTTCTATCTAAGCAGTAGCTGCACTTTTGTGGCCAGTGAAGTTCATAAGAAACGGTTTCAAAAATATTTCATAGGCTTTCAGAGTAAGGAATGCTTAATAATGCAATATATGTTATACTAAGTAATATGTCAACCATTTTATGACATAGGCACTCTCCTGGCTGTCCTATGAGCCTAGGGTGCTAGTGATCCTTGAAGGACTCATGCAGGAACAGCCATAGGGGACCTGAATATAGTGAGAAGCCTTCTGGTTTGGAGCTGGAGTGATAAGATCTGGGTTCAGATCTTCCTTTTACCACTTACTAGAGTTGTGTGACTTAATGCAGTCATCTCACCTATGAGTTATGAGTCTGTTTCCTCAACTGGAAAATAGGGATGCTCTTATCTGTCTGCTGAGAGGACTGTTATGAGGATCAAACAAGAAAATGGATGTTGAAAGTATATTATAAACTGTAAAATTGTATAAATGTAAGCTATTGTTACTATTGGTCACAGCAGAGAGAGGCATGAACCAATTAATAAACAGTGACTATTGTAGCAAATTAAGAGTCAGGAGACTTAAGTGTTAGTCCCAACTGTACCACGACTAATTGTGTGATGTTAGGCAAATTATATTACCTCTCTGAGCCATAGTTTCCTCACCTGTAAAAAGAGAATGTTGATGGCACCTATTTCATAGGGTTTTGTAAGGATTAAATGCAAAACAGATGTGAAAGCTGTTTATAAACTGTAAAGTTTTATATCATTTGTCCATCTAACCTATTTTCATGTCCCCAGACTTGGTAGGTTGCTTCACCACCAAGTATACTGTTGAAACATGATGTCAAAGTGGTATTTCTCTTGGATTTGCATTCCTCTTTTATCCACACATTACCACTAGGAGGATATCCAAAAACTGCCCTTCCACATTATAAAATCACTATGCCAGTTTCGATCTTTGAAGCTGGGAAGTTCTAATTTTTCACTCCCTCTCTTCATACTATGTGCCCAGCACTGTTCCAGGTGCTGGGGGGTTCTAAAACAAATATGACACAGTCCCTATACGGTGCTCACATTCTAGTAGGTAAGACAAACATGTAAACAAATAGTTATGAACAATATACTGTGCTCTCATAAGGTTGTTTATAAATGCTAAGGGAACACCAAGGAAGGAATAAAAAATTCTGCTATCTGAGGCAAGGGAAGTGAAATTTGAGCTCTCTTTGAGGATTCATCAGGGAAAGGGTAAGGAAATTGTAGAAGACATGCTAGGCAGATGCAATAGCATATGAAAGGGCATGGAGGTGTGAAAGGCCATGGTGGGGTCAAGACTAGTGAGTAATGCTCTCCACACTCTGGATTCTCTCCCCTCTACATCTTCCACTTCACTCCCTCCCTCATTTGTTACAAATCTGTCTCTCTCCCTCACTAGACTATGAATTCCATTAAAGGCAAGAACCATTCACATTCATGTTTGTATCTCTGCTTCCCCCAATCCCAAAACTTACATATTGCTTTGCAAATGGTAAGTCTTCAATAAATATTTTATCAAATGCTTCATCTTTGTACTGTTGTAGCCTCTTACATATTCACAGAAGCCTGCAGCCAGGTTCAGCTGATCAAAATTATAAAAACCATTTGACTTTATATCACTTATGTATAATTCTGACTTGTACCTAAATGATGGTGAGGTGGGTTAAAATGATTTCTTGTGAGTCACTTATTATGTAGGGGCAATTTCCTTAAAAATCTGTCTATAATTGACTTTGTATTTAATATTTAATATTAGTTGTTTGGAAAGCACTTTTTTCACAGTAGAGACTAAAAATAGTGAAAAAATGCACAACAACAACTCTCCAAATGTCCAAAAGTTTATGTAATTACCTTTATGCCATGAAATCTTCTGACAGTTATGTAACTTTAATTACTAGTTATGGATGATGTCAACAGGAATGGCACAAAAAAGACCTCCAAAAATCTGCTTGTCAATAAAAGCAATGAGAACACTAACAAAAAATCTTAAAATCAACTTTTACAGAATTCTGGAAATTAACCAAAGCCTTACAATAATCCAAAAAGTGTCTATTCTAAAACCAAAACCAGAACAAAAACAAAAAACAACAAATAACTGGCTGAACCTTGGTAAGAACAGAAAATGTGGCATTTTAATTTGCCCTATTCCCATCTCCCCTCCCCAGATCCATGGTGGCCTTGAAGGCCAACAGCCTCACAACCATAGTAGCCATGAGAACCAGCAACCTAGAAGCCAATAGAGGAATCAGAATGAGTTTAGAGTTCCCCAAAAGTCACATCCCCATAGAATCATCACTATCTGATCTGTTTGGCAGTTCCTTGGAAAACTCGATTCTCAGGCCTTGTCTTTATTTGACCTGACTTAGAGCTTGGGCATATGAACAAATTTTTCCCCAAGGATATTTATCAAAAACAATTGGGGGCCACCAGGTGGCTCAGTGGTTAAGTTCACGTGCTCCACCTCAGCAGCCCAGGGTTTCTCTGGTTTGGATCCTGGGCACGGACATGGCACTGCTCATCAGGCCATGCTGAGGTGGCATCCTACATAGCACAACCAGAAGGACCTACAGCTAGCATATACAGCTATGTACTGGAGGGCTTTGGGGAGAAGAAGAATGGAAAAAAAAAGGGGAGATTGGCATCTGTTGTTAGCTCAGGTGCCAATCTTTAAAAAAAAAATTAGAGGCAAGTGTTTAACATCACAGCTGCCTTAGGTTGTACTAACAGTTGGAGCAAACAAGAAACTGACCAAAAAACTTAAAAGGAAAAGCTGTGAACTAGATGTCCACAGGGGACATTGAAAATCTCCCACATATTCCTGGGGATCTAGAAGCACATGTGCATGTGCAGGGCTGTGCCTATGCTCAGGAAAGGTATAGAAAGGCATAATCTCTCACCTCTGGCTGACCTTAAGGCTCTGTGTGGCCAGAAGTGAAGGCTAAGGCAAAGTTATCAAATGCCTTCCAGAGTGTTGAAAGTGTGTCCCAACATACAGACAAACTCCCTCGGCAAAGGGAGGGAAGTGTATTGGTTTGAGGCATTTAAGGAAATCTTTGTTGAGCCATTAGCTGAGAACTAAGCTATTCTGAGCAGAGAATTCTGTGGTCACACACAACAAATAATACGGACTTTACAAAAATTACTTCAGACATCACTAAATAACAACTACAACAACAAACACTGGGGAGAGGAGGGAATCTGATTTCCAGAGTTTCCACATTATATAAATAATAAATGTCCAGTTAAATAAAAATGTCCAGTTTTCAACAAAAAATTATGAGACATGCAAAGAAGAAAGTAGGGCTCAGGTGACACTGGAAAGATGGTAGAACAAGAGATTCCCTGTTTGTATCCTCCCTCACCAACAATCATTTGATAGCCATCCATGAACAAAAGTGCCTTTGTGGGAGCTTTGGGATCCAGATAGAAGACTGTGAAAACTTAGTGGAGCCCAAGACCGATGAGTGCCATTTTGAAAAGGTAGGACCATACCCACATGGCTGACTCACCAAATGTGGTACCAGCTACAGACCTGGAAACAGCTCTGTCTCCCTGTGGACTCAGCTATAGACTTGTTTGGCTGTGGTCCAACCACCAGTGCCATACGCCAAAGGACTCAGGAGGAGTCACACCTGCCTATGTCTCAACTATTAGGTCCACTAGCCTCAGTCCCAGCTGTGGATCCTGAAGTAGCCTGTGATCTGGCTCCAGCCCCTCTCAGCCATGGTCCAGGAACCCTTAGAGGCAAGCCCACTGAACTCAGTCCAACTGTAGCTTCTGAAGCAGCCCTGTAACTTGGCTCCAGCCCCTCCCAGCAGCAGTCTGCAAGTAGTCTTCCCAGGAACCTATGGGGAGAAATGCTCATCTGTGCTTCCAAAGATTCTGAAATGGTCCTAAAACTTGGCTCCAGCCCCTCCCAGCTGCAGCCTGGGAGTCCTGCCAGTCCAGAAACCCAGCAGAAGACACGCTAGTCTGTGAGCCCAGAGATCCTAAAACAGCCTTGTAACTTGGCTCCAGCCCCTCCCAGCCATGGTCAGGAAGCATTCCTGCCTGCTCAGGGTCATGCTGGGAGAGATACCCATTGGAGTACCTGGATGCAGACCAACCAAACTTGATCCAACAGCAAATCCTGAAACAGCCCTCTGGTTCAGCTCCCACCCCTCCCAACTGCACTCCATGAGTAGTCTTGCCTTCCCAGAGACCTACCAGGAGACATACCTGAATATGCACCCAGAGGGAAGCTCATGGACTACAGTCCAACTGCACATCCTGAAAAGGCCCTGTAACTCAGCTCCAGCCCCTCCCAATAGCAGTCAGGGAACACTCCTGCTTTCCCAGGGACCTGGTGAGAGACATATTCATCTGTGCCTCTGGAGCCAGGTCTGTAGACCTCAGCCCTAGCTGTAGACACTGAAGTAGTTCTGGGACTCATTTAGCCCCATCAGCTACAGTCCAGCCAGTCCTGCCTGCCCAGGAATCCACCCAATGACCTAGCAGGAATCCTGCCAGAGATCTGGTGAGAGCCAAACCCATCCATGGTAATAGGCACACTGTTTATGGACCCAACTGTGGAGCCTAAAATGGACGCTTGTACCAGCACCAGACTTACTGAACAAGATCTTGGAGGCAGTTCTATCTACCCAAGGGCCAGACAGGATCCATGCCCAGTTAAGCCTCTGGTAATAGGCCCCCAACTAGAAACCCCATTGTGGACTCAGCAACAGCCACATGACCCAACTCCAATCCAGCTCAATTGCAATTCTGGAGGTAATCCCATCAACCCAGAGAACTAACAGGAAAAGGTCCTTATCTGCCAAAACCAGTCTGTAAAGACCAGAAGAGGTATTTGCTTCTTCAAATGCAAATGTATTCAGGGATCACAAAGAATCAGGCAAATATGACATCACCAAAGGAAACAAAAAAAAGCTCCAGTAACTGACCTTCCCAATGGAACCTATAAATTGCCTGACAAAGAAATAAAAATAATCGTTTTAAAGAAACTCAATGCAATGCAAGACAAAGACAACTAAATGAAATGAAGAAGACAATGATTGAATAAAAAGAAAAGTTTAGTAAAGAAATAGAAACCATCATAAATAACTAAACATAATTCCTGGAGTTGGAGAATACAATGACAGAACTGAAAAATTCAATAGAAAGCTTCAGTCACAGCCTCAATCATGCAGAAGAAACAATAAGCTAACTCAAAGACAGGCTATTTGAAATTACCCAGTTAGAGGGAAAAAAAGAGTGAAGAAAGACTACTTGAATTATGTGACACCATCAAGCAAATGAATATTCGTATCATGGGAGTCCCAGAAGGAGAAGCAAGAAAAGGGGCAGAGAGCTTATTTAAAGAAATAATAGCTTAAAAGTTCCCAAATCTTGAGAGAGAGATGCACACTCAGGTACACGAAGCTCAAAGGACTGCAAGCAAGATCAACCCAAAGATGATTACTCTGAGACACATTATAATCAAATTGTTAAAAGTCAAAAACAAAGAGAGAATTTTGAAAACAGCACGAGAAAAATGACTGATCATATACAAAGGAATCTCAAAAGGTTATGAGCAAATTTCTCAAAAGAAAACTTGCATGCTGGGAGGGAGTGGGATGATATATTCAAAGTACTGAAAGAAAAACACTGCCAATCGAGAATACTATAACCAGCAAAACCATCATTTAGAAATCAAAGGGAGGTGAAGATATACCCAGACAAACAAAAGCTGAGGGAGTTCATCACTAGTAGATCTGCTTTACAAGAAATACACAGGCAGATCTTCAAGTTGAAATGAAAGGACACTAAGTAACAACATGAAAACATATGAAAGTATACAAACACACTGGTAAAGGTAAATACGTAATCAAATTCAGAATACTCTAATAATGTAATGGTGGTACATAAATCACTTTTTATCTCTAGCATAAAAGTTAAAAGTCAATAGTATTAAAAATAACTATAGCTACAATAATTTGTTAATGGATGCACAATATAAAAAGATGTAGTGTGACATCAATAGCATAAAATGTGGGGAGAGGAGAAGTAAAAGTGTACAGTTTTTGTATGTGGTTGAAGTTAAGTTGTTAGCTTAAAATAGACTGTTGCAACTGTAAGATCATTTACATAAGACTCATGGTAACCATAAGGAAAATCCTCTAGTAGATACAAAAAAAGATAAAGAGAAGGGAATTATGGTATACTACTACAAAAAAAATAAATCACAATAGAAGACAGCAAGAGTGGAAGAAAGGAAAAAAGGAACTACAAAACAGGAAATAATGAAGAAAACGGCCATAGTAAGTTCTTATCTATCAATAATTACTTTGAATGTAAATAGATTAAATTCTCCAATCAAAAAACATAGAGTAGTGGAATAAATATAAAAACAAGATCCAACAATATGCTACCTACAAGAGATTCCCTAAAGAACACACATAAGCTGAAAGTGAAAGGATAGAAAAATAATTTCCATGCAAATGGTAACAAAAAGAAAGCAGGAGTAGCTATACTCGGATAAGGTAGATTTTCAGTCAAAATCAGCTGCAAGTTGGGGCTAGCCCAGTGGTGTGGTGGTTAAGTTCACACGTTCCACTTCCATGGTCTGGGTTTCACTGGTTCAGATCCCAGGTGCAGACCTACACACTGCTTGTCAATCCATGCTGTGGCAGGCATCCCACATATAAAGTAGAGGAAGATGGGCACAGATATTAGCTTAGGGCCGGTCTTCCTCAGCAAAAGAGGAGGATTGGCGGCAGATGTTAGCTCAGGGCTAATCTTCCTCAAAAAAATAACCAGTGGGAAAAAAAAGAAGATCACTATATAGAGAAAAAGGGGTCAATTCATCAAAAGAATATAATGATTTAAAATATATATGTCCCCAACATTGGAGCACTTAAATATTTAAAGAAAATATAAACAGAACTAAAGAAAGAAATAGGCAACAATACTATTGTTGGGGATTTCAATACTGCACTTTCAACATTGGATAGATTATTCAGACAGAAAATCAACAAGGAAACAGTGGATTTGAATAACACTATAGACCAAAAGAACCTAACAAACATACACATAACATTTCACCCAACACAAGCAGGATACACATTCTTCTCAAACACACACAAAACATTCTCAAAGATAGATCATGTGTTGGGTCTCAAAGCAAGTCTTAACAATTTTAGGAAGATTGAAATCATATCAAGTATGTTTTCTGATCACAATGATGTGAAACAAAAAGTGAATAACAGGAGGCAAATTGGAAAATTCACAAATGTGTGGAAATTAAACAACACGGTCTTGAAAAACTGATGAGACAAAGAAGAAATCAAAAGGGAAATCAAAAAGTATCTGAGAAAAATAAAAATGAAAATACAACATACCAAAACATAGGATGCAGCAAAAATAATTCTGAGAGGGAAGTTTATAGAGATAAATCAAGAAAAAAGAAAGATCTCAAATAAACACACTAATTTTACACCTCAAAAAACTAGAAAAAGAAGAACAAACTGAGCCCAATGTTAGCAGAAGGAGGGAAACAATAAAGATTAGAGCAGAAATAAATGAAATAGAGACTAAAAAGATAATAGAAAAAAATAAGTGAAATTGACAATTGGTGGTTTGAAAAGATAAACAATTTGACAAACCTTTACATAGAATAACCAAAAAGAGAAGACTCAAATAAAAAAATTATAAATGAGAGAGGAGACATCACAAATGATACCATAAAAATACAAAGGGTCATGAGACTACTATGAATAATTACACACTGAAAACTGGATAACCCAGAAGCAATGGATTAATTTTGAGAAACATATAACCTACCAAGATTAATCATGATGAAATAGAAAATCTGAACAGACCAATAAAGTAAGGAGATTAAAGCAGTAATCAAAAACCTACCAACAAAGGACTAGATGGTTCCACTTGTAAATTTTAGCAAAGATTTAAAAAATATTAGTACCAATCCATTTTAAACTTTTCCCAAAAATTGAAGAGGAGGGAATACTTCTAGTCATTTTATGAGGTCAGCATCACTCAGTTAGACAAGGACATTACAAGAAAAGAAAATTACAAGCCAATATCCCTGATGAACATAGATGCAAAAATTCTAAAAAGAAAAAACATTAGCAAACTGAATTCAAGATCACATTAAAAAAATCATACACCATGATCAAGTGGGATTTATCACTGATATTCAGGAATGATTTGACATATGTAAATCAACAAATGTGATACACCACCTTAACAGAATGAAGGGAAAAATCATAAGACCATCTCAGTGATGCAGAGAAATCATTTAACAAAATTCATTCTTTCATGATAAGAAATAAATTAGGTATAGAAGAAATGTACCTCAACATAATAAAGGTCACATATGACAAGTCTACAGCTAACATCATACTCAATGGTGAAAAATTGAAAGCTTTTCCTCCAGGATTAGGAACATGATCCCTCTCTCACCACTTCCATTCAATATAGTACTGGAAGTCTTAGCCAGAGCAACTAGGCAAGAAAAAGAAATGAAAGGCATCCAAGTCAGAAAGAAAGAAGTACAATTATCTGTTTGTAGATGACATGATCTTATATTTAGAAAAGCTGAAAGATTTCACAAAAACTGTTAGAAGTAACAAATGAATTCAGTAAAGTTGAAGGACACAAAATTAACATACAAAAATCAGTTGTTTGTATATAGTAACAATGAACTATCTGATAAAGAAAATAAAGAAAGCAATCCCATTTACAATAGCATCAAAAACAATAAAATACTTAGGCACAAACTTAACCAATGAGGTAAAAGATCTGTATACTGAAAACTATAAAACACTGATGAAAGAAATTCAAGAACATACAAATAAATGGAAAGATAGCCTATGTTCTTAGATTGGAAGAACGAATATTATGAAAATTTCCATACCATTCAAAGTGATTTACAGATTCAACAGAATCCCTACCAAAGTTCCAATGGCAATTTTCACAGAAATATTAAAAAAAAAATCCTAAAATTCATATGGAATCACATAAGACCCCAAATAGCCAAAGCAATCTTAAGAAAAGATAAAACAGGGGGGCATGATACTTCCTATTTTAAAACGATATTACAAAGCTAGAGTAATCAAAACGCTATGATATTGGCATAAAAATAGACATATAGACCAATGGATCAGAATAGAGAGCCCAGAAACAAACCCATGGATACACAGACAACTGATCTCTGACAAGAGTGCCAAGAATACACAATTGGTAAAGGGCTGTCTCTTCAATAAATAGAGTTTGGAAAATTGTATATCCACATGCAAGAGAATGAAATTGGACCCTTATATTACACCATATACAACAATCAACCCAGAATGGATTAAAGACATAACCATAACACCTAAAATCGTCAAATTCCTAGAAGAAAACATAGAAAAATCTCCTTGTCATTGGTCTTGGCAATGACTTTTTTTGGATATGACACCAAAAGCACAGGCAACAGAAGCTAAAATAAGCAAGTGGGACTACATCAAACTAAAAATCTTATTTACAGGAAAGAATGGAGTCCAGAAGAATGAAAAGGCAACCTAAATAATAGGGGAAAATATTTGCAAACCAGACACCTGATAAGGGATTAATTTCCAAAATATATGAGGACCACATACAACTCAATAGCAAAAAAAGAAATAATCTGATTAGAAAATGGGCAAAGGACCCGAATAGATATTTTTCCAAAGAAGACATGCAAATGGCCAACAGGTATATAAAAAGATTTTAAACATTATTAATCATCAGTGAAATGCAAATCAAAACCACAATGAAATATCACCTCACACCTCTTGGAATGGCTTTTATCAAAAAGATAAGAAGTTGCAAGTGTTGGAGAGGATGTGGAGAAAATGGAACAATTGTGCACTGTTTGTGGGACTGTAAATTGGTGCAGCCGCTATCAAAAATGGTACAGAGCTTCTTCCTCAAAAAGTTAAAAATAGAACTACCAAATGATCCAGCAGTTCCACTTCTGGGTGTTTATCCAAAGAAAACAAAAATAATAATTTGAAAAGATACATGCACCCCAATGTTTATTGCAGTATTATTTACAAAATCAACTATATGGAAATAATCTAAGTGTCCATAAATAGATGAATGGATAAAGAAATTGTGGTATATATATATATATGTTGGTATATGTATATAAGATAATGTGTATATATATATATATATATAATGGAATATTGTTTAGCCCTTAAAAGAATGAAATCTTGACATTTGTGACAACATGGAAAAACCTTGAGGGCATTATGCTATATGAAATAAGTTAAATAGAGACAGATAGATACCATTTGACTTATTTGTGAAATCTAAAAAAAAACCCCAAACCAAGCTCATAGATACAGAGAACAAATTGGTGGTTGCAAGAGGTAGGGGTGGAGAATGGGACAAATGGGTGAACTGTTTTCTTTTTTAAGTTTAAATAAGTTGAATAAAAATTTTAAAAATTACAAAGCTTCTTTTGAAGAAAATGACCAGCTAATCTTAACATTTATATGGAGATGCAAGCCTGAATAGCCAAAACCAATATGAAAGAGAACAAAGTTGGAAGACTTTACTACAAAGCTATAGTCTTAATTATACTTACTAGCTATTGTACTCTGAGAAATTTACTTAACCTCTCTGAGCTTCAATTTTAACATCTGTAAAGTGGAAATATGCTATTTGATCATATTAAAGATTAAATAAGGCAATAAATGTAATGCACTTTGTAAATGACAGATCAGTTGAAAAGTCCAATAAGTATTTATGAAATACTTGCTATAAGCCAGCCATTATTTGTGATACAAAGTTATACAAATAGTTCATGACCTCAAAGAGTTTACAAAATTAGTGAGTCACGATAAGTGGTGTAGCATAATGGAAACAGCACAGACACTGTAGTCAGAGACCTATGTTCAAGTATTATCTCTGCTACTTTTCAGCCAAAGGATCTTTGAATTCCCACAAATTCATTGCACTTTAGTTTCCTGATGTTAGGTGGAGATAATGATATTTGCCCTACATTACAAAATGATTTTTGGGAGGATAAGATGATATAAACTATAATAAAACTATCTTTATTATGAAAGTTAGGCAACATATGGAATGTTCTGGGCTCATCTACAGCACACTCAAACTGTCACTGTGTCTTCACATAAAGAAAAGCAGTAGGTGCAGGTGTTGGTATGGACACTGAATATTCCATCTTTCTTAAAAAAACAGCTTTATTGAGTTATAATTCACATACCATACAATTCATCCATTCAGTGTTCAATTCAATGGTTTTGGTATATTCACAGATATGTGCAACCATCCACAGTCAATTTTAGAATATTTCATCACTTCAAAAGGAAATCCCACATGTTCATAGATTGGAAAACTTAATATTATTAAGATGTCAATACTCCCCAAAGTGATCTACACATTTAATACAACATCTATTAAAATCCCTATGGTGTTGGGAAATAGAAAAATCCACCCTAAAATTCATATGGACTCTTAAGGTACCCAGAATAGCCAAAACAATTTTGAGAAAGAATAAACTTGGAGCCCTCACACTGCCTGATTTCAAAATTTATTATAAAGTTATAGCAATAAAAACAGTGTGGTTGACATAAAGACATAAAGACCAATGAAATACAGCAGAAAGCCCATAAACAAACCCTCACATATATGGTTAAATGATTTTTTATAAGGGTGCCAAGACCATTCAATGGGGAGAAGACAGTCTTTTCATCAAATGGTATTAGGAAAACTGGATATCCACATACAAAGGAATCAATTGGTACTCTTACCTTATGACATATACAAAAATTAGCTCAAAATGGACCTAAAAGTAAGAATGAAAACTATAAATTTGTTAGAAGAAAACATACGGGAAAAGCTTCATGACACTGGATTGAACAACGATTTCTTGGATATGACACCAAAAGAACAGGCAACAAAAGTAAAAATAGGTAAATTGGACATCAAAATTAAAAATTTCTGAGCATCAAGAACACAGTTGAGATGGCAGCATAGGCAGACTCTGAACTCATTTCCTCCCATGAACACAACCAGGTTACAACTATTTTTGGAAAAATCACCCTGGATAGAAAACTTAAAAGTAGATAAAAATAACCCCCACAACAAGGGACAGTCTTGACTAAGGCAGAAGAGGCAGAAATTCCATCTGGAGAGAAAAAAAAGCCACCTTCAGGAGCAGTGAAGATTCGCAGCGGAGTTTCACAGCTGGCCAGGCAGGAGCCACCCTAAGGTATGTAGCCCTCCCTGGAGGAGTGAGGTCCTGAGTGGGGGCCCAATACTGCTATAAGCATCCTTCAGATTCAGCACAACTGAGATGAGGGTCTTACTATCTCGCTTTGCTGGCTATTAACTGCAGCAGGGAATACCCCCAGAAAAGCTATTGGACAAAAGCTGAAAAAACCTGGGTCTTAAAGGGCCCATGCACAAACTCACCTGTCTCAGAGAGCAACCTAAAATCACCAGAAAGAAGGCTGACAGTCCTTTGGAGAAAAAAGACTCACCTGGTAGCCTCTGAGTGCATCTTGGTGAGAGGAGAGACCTCTCCAGAGACTGAGACATTGGTAGTGGCCATTGTTGTCTCCTAGTCCAGGCATGCTGACACAGACCCCAGCAGACACCATTGCAGTTCTTCCCCTGGTCTGTTATCCCAGGGGTCTGCCAAACCCACTAGAGTGCAGATTCAATTTAGTTCAGCCAGGGAAGGCAGCCTGCCCTATGGACCAGCCCCACCCAACAGCAAGCCTTCAGGCTACCTCTCTGCCTGCATTGACTGGGTGACTTGATCCTCTACAGGCAGGCAAGGGTGTCTGCCTCTGTGGGGCAGGGCCTGTGTGAGGACAAGGTGAACTGTGGGGAGCACTGGTGGAGAGGTGGGGACCTCTGTAGTGGGGTGTCAGGTTATGCTCCAGGGGGTTGGGAAGTGTGCACAGGCCAGGACTGTGTTGATGGTGTGTGTGGTCCTGTAGGGGGTGAGGCTTATCAGTGGCAGAAGACCTGTGCTTCATAAATAGCTCCACATTCCAAAGCCTAAACAATTGAGTGCTCCTGTGCCTAGGGCCAGCCCCACTCAGCTGCACACCTAAGAGAACTGACAACAGCCTTGCAGGTCTGAGGTCTATAGCAACTGTAAGCCCCTGAGCCTAGCAACCAGCTACACTGGGTACCTAACCAATTAACAGGAAAACTGCAATGGGAGTGTGCTGTTAGACCTTTTAGCCAATGCTGCTGAGGCTCCCCAAACTGGATTTACAAATGGCTGGCCAGGGAAGGAAAGACTAGACTCCCTGTATACCTGCATTAAGAGCAACACTGCCACAGCAGAAAGACACAAATAGCCCACAAAGGGGTCACTCCTGGATCATTTGGACTGGTGATGAGAGGGAAGCACACTGCTGGGCATCAAAAGGTATCTCTTACATAAGGTCACTTCACGAAGAACAGGAGACATAGCTGACTCACCTAATACATAGATATAAGCACAGAGGAAGAAGCATAATGAGGAGACAAAGGACTACATTCCAAGCAAGGGAACAGGGCAAAACACCAGGGAAAGGACTAAATAAAATAAAAATAAGCAACCTACCTGACAAAGAGTTCAAACAAAAACTCAAGAGGATGCTCACAGATATTTGGAGAAGACTGAATGAACACAGTGAGCTTGTCAACACAGAATTGGAAAATATAAAACAGAATAAACCATAAATGAAGAATACAATACTGGAAATGAAAAATTCCCTAGAGGGACTTGATAACAGAGTAGATGATAAGAAGAACGGATCAATGAGCTAAGTGAAAGACTAGAGGAAATCGCTCAAGCTGAACAGATGAAAGAAAAAAGAATCAGACAGAATGAGAACAGTCTAAGGGGACTCTGGGACAATATCAAGCACACTAACATTCATATTATAGGTGTCCCAGAAGGAGAAGAGAGACAAACGGGCAGAAAATCTATTTGAAGAAATAATAGCTGAAAACTTTCCTAACCTAAGGAAGAAAACAGACATCCATGTACAGGAAGCAAAGAGAGCTTCAAACAAGATAAGCCCAAAAAGGCCCACACCAAGACACGTTATAATTAAAATGTCCAAAATTAAAGATAAAGAGAGAATCCTAAAAGCTGTAAGAGAAAGGCAACAAGTGACATACAAAGGAAACCCCTTAAGGCTGTCAACTGACTTCTCAGCAGAAACATTGCAGGTGAGAAGAGAGTGGCATGACATATTTAAAGTCTTGAAAGGAAAAAATATACTCCCAAGAATAGTCTACCCAGCAAGGTTGTCATTCAGAATGGAAGGAGAGATAAATAGCTACCCAGACAAGCAAAAATTAAAGGAGTTTATCACCAAGAAACCAGCTCTACAAGAATTGTTGAAAGGACTTATTTAAATGAGAAGGCAATGACCACAAATAGAGATACAAAAAGTTATCAACCCCCCCCAAAAGAAACAGACAATAGAATCACCGGTAAAGGTAAAAATATAGTAAAGGTAGTAGATCAACCACCTATGAAGATAATATGAAGGTTAAAAGACAAAAGTACTAAAATTACCTATTTCAATGATACGATAATGGATAGACACGCACAAAACAAGAGATTAGATGAAATTTCAAAAACATAAAATGTGGGAGGAAGGGAGTGAAATAGCAGAGTTTTTAGAAAGAGGTCAAGCAAAAGAGTCTATCAATTGAATATAGATGGCTATATACATAGAATATTATATAGTATCCTCATGGTAATCACAAACCAAAAACCTATAATAAGTAAGCAAATAAGTAAGATGAAAGAAAAGAAATCAAACATATTACTAAAGAAAGCCATCAAAACACAAGGGAAGAGAGCGAGAGCAAAAGAAAGAAACAGAGAACTACTAAAACACCCAGAAAAAAAGGTAACAAAATGGCAATAAATACATATTTATCAAAAGGTACTTTAAAAGTCAATAGAGTAAATGCTCCAATCAAAAGACATAGGGTGGCCAATTGGATAAAAAAAACAAGACCCATAATTGCTATATACAAGAGACACACTTCAGACCTAAAGACACTCACAAACTGAAAATGAAAGGATGGAAAATAATACTCCATGCAAATGGAAAAGAAAAGAAAGCAGGGGTAGCAATGCTTATATCATACAAAATAGACTTTGAAACAAAAACTGAACCAAGAGACAAAGAAGGGCACTACATAATGATATAGGGAACAATCCCACAAGAAGATATAACACGTGTAAATATCTATGCACCCAACATAGGAGCACCTAAATATATAAAGCAATTATTAACAGACATAAAAGGAGTAATAGACAGTAACACAATAATATTAGGGGACTTTAACACTCCACTTACACCAATGGATAGATCATCCAAACAGAAGATCAATAAGGAAACACTGGCCTTAAATGACACATTTGATCAGATAGACTTAGTAGATATATATAGAACATTCTATCCAAAAACCGCAGAATACACATTCTTTTCAAATGCACATGAAACATTCTCCAGGATTGATCACATATTAGGCCACAAAATAAGTCTCAATAAATTTAAAAAGATCGAAATAATGCCATGCATCTTCTCTGACCACAAAGGTATGAAACTAGAAATCAACTACAGAAGGAAGATCAGAAAAGCCACAAAAATGTGGAGACTAAAGAAAATGCTACTGAACAACGATTGAGTCAATGAAGAAATCAAAGAAGAAATCAAAAAATTCCTGGAGACAAATGAAAATGAAAACACGATATGCCAAAATCTATGGGATACAGCAAAAGCGGTGCTAAGAGGGAAGTCTATAGCACTTCAGGCCTACCTCAACAAAGAAGGAAAGTCCCAAATAAACAATTTAAAAGTGTGTCTAAATAAACTGGAAAAAGAACAAACAAAGCCCTAAATCAGCAGACAGAAGGAAATAATAAAAATCAGAACAGAAATAAATGAAGTAGAGACTGAAAAAACAATAGAAAAAATGAATGAAACCAAGAGCTGGTTCTTTGGAAAGATATACAAAATTGATAAACCCTTAGCTAGAGTCACCAGAAAAAAAGAGAGAAGGCTCAAAAATAAAATCAGAAATGAAAGAGAATAAATTACAATGGACATCTCAGAAATACAAAAGATAAGAGAATACTATGAAAAGCTATACGCCAATAAATTGGATAATCTAGAAGAAATGGATAAATTCTTAGAAACAGACAACCTTCCAAAACTGGACCAAGAACATGTAGAAAATTTGAATAGACTGATCACCAGTAAAGAGATCGAAACAGCAATCAAAAACGTCCCCAAAAATAAAAGTCCAGGACCAGATAGCTTCCCTGGTGAATTCTACCAATCATTCAAAGAAGACAATACCTATCCTCCTCAAACTCTTCCAAAAAAATTAAAGAGGAGAGGAGGCTTCCTAACTCATTCTACGAAGCCAACATTATCCTGATACAAAAACCAGACAAGGACAACACACAAAAAAGAAAATTACAGGGCAATATCACTGATGAACATCGATGTAAAAATCTCCAACAAAATACTAGCAAATCGAATACAACAATACATTAAAAAGATCATATATCATTATCAAGTGTATTTCATTCCAGGGATGTAGGGATGGTTCAACACCTGCAAATCTATCAACATGACACACCACATTAACACAATGAAGAATAAAAATCCATGATCATCTCAATAGATGCAGGGAAAGCATTTGACAAGATACACCATCCATTTATGATAAAAACTCTAAATGAAATGGATATAGAAGGAAAACACCTCAACATAATAAAGGTCATATATGACAAATCCACAGCAAATATCATTCTCAATGGAGAAAAACTGAAAGCTATCCCTCTAGGAAAAGGAACCAGACAGGGATGCCCACTGTCATCACTCTTATTTAACATAGTGTTGGATGTCCTAGCGAGCGCATCAGGCGAGAAAATGAAATCAAAGGGATACAAACTGGAAAAGAAGTGAAACTGTCACTCTTTGCAAACGACCTGATTTATATATAGAAAACCACAAAGAATCCACGAAAAAACTTTTAGAAATAGTAAATGAATACATTTAAGTCGCAGGATACAAAATCAACATACAAAAATCGGTTGCATTTCTATACACTAACAACGAAGTAGCAGAAAGAGAAATTAAGAATACAATGCCATTGGCAATTGTAACAAAAAGAATAAAATAGGAATAAACTTAACCAAAGAGGTGAAAGATCTGTACACTGAAAAATATAAAACACTGTTGAAAGAAATTGAAGACACAAAGAAATGGACAGATATTCTATGCTCTTGGATTGGAAGACTTAACATAGTTAAAAAGTCCATACTTCCCAAAGCAATCTATAGATTCAATGCAATGCCTATCAAATTTCCAACAACATTTTTCACAGAAATAGAACAAAGAATCCTAAAATTTGTATGGAACAACAAAAGACTTTGAATAGCCAAAGGAATCCTGATGAAAAAGAACAAAGGTGGAGGTATCACACTCCCAGACTTCAAAATATACTACAAAGCTATAGTAACCAAACCAGCGTGGCACTGGAACAAATGCAGACACACAGATCAGTGGAACAGAATGCAGAGCCCAGACATAAACCCACACATTTATGGACAGCTAATATTCAAAAGGGAGCCAAGAGCATACGATGGAGAAAGGAGAGTCTCTTCAATAAATGGTGTTGGGAAAACTGGACAGCCACATGCAAATGAATCAAAGTAGACCATTCCCTTACACCATGCACAAAAATCAACTCAAAATGGATTAAAGACTTGAATGTAAGATCTGAAACCATGAAACTTCTAGAAGAAAACATAGACAGTACACTCTTTGACATCGGTCTTAGCAGCATATTTTCAAGTACCATGTCTGACCAGGCAGGGGAAACAAGAGAATAAATGAACAAATGGGACTACATCAAACTAAAAACTTTCTGCACAGCAAAGGAAATCATCAACAAAATGAAAAGACCAACTAACAAGTGGGAGAAGATATTTGCAAACCGTATATCAGACAAGGGGTTAATATTCAAAATATACAAAGAACTCATACATCTCAACAACAACACAAAACAACCCAATTAAAAAATGGGCAAAAGATCTGAACAGAGATTTCTCCAAAGAAGATATATGTATGGCCAACAGGCATATGAAAAGATGTTCAACATCATTAGCTATCAGGGGAATGCAAATCAAAACTCCAACATGATATCACCTCACTCTGGTCAGAATGGCTATAATTAACAAGACAGGAAACAACAAATGTTGTAGAGGATGTGGAGAGAAGGGAACACTTGTACACTGCTGGCGGGAGTGCAAACTGTTGCAGCCACTATGGAAAGCAGTATGGCGTATCCTCAGAAAATTCAGAGTAGGTCTACCATATGATCCAGCTATTCCACTGCTGGGTATTTATCCAAAGAACTTGAAAACACAAAGATACATACACCCCTATGTTCATTGCAGCAGTATTCACAACAGCCAAGACTTGGAAGCAACCTAGGTGCCCATCGAGGGATGAATGGATAAAGAAGATGTGGCATATACACACAATGAAATACTACTCAGCCATAAGAAATGAAGAAATCCGGCCATTTGTGACAACATGGATGGAGCTTGAGGGTATTATGCTGAGTGAAATAACTCAGAGGGAGAAAGTCAAATACCATATGATCTCACTCATAAGTAGGAGATAAAAACAACGACAAACACACACACAGCAATGGAGATCGGATTGGTGGTTACCATAGGGGAAGGGGGGAGAGGGGAAGAGAAAAGGGGGGATTAGGCTCACATGTGTGGTGACGGACTATAATTAGTTTTTTGGTGGTGAACATGACGTAATCCACAAAGATTTGAAATATATTACGATGTACAACTGAAAGCCATATAATGTTATAATCCAATGTTACTGCAATAAAAACAAAATAATATAAAGAAAATATAACAGTCAACAGAGTAAAAAGGCAACCTATGGAATGGGAGATAATATTTGCAAAACGTATATCTGAAAAGAGGTTAATAGCCAGAATACAGAAAGAATTCCCAAAACTCTACAAAAAGAAAAAAACAATTAAAAAATACACGAATGTTGTGAATGTGCATTTCTCCAAAGAAGACATACAAATGGCCATTAAGCACATGAAAAGATGCTCAACATCACTAATCATTAGGGAAATGCAAACCAAAACCACAATGAGATACCACCTCCCACTCATTAGGAAGTCTAACAGCCAAAAAATCCAGAAAAAAACAAGAGTTGGCAAGGATGTGGAGAAATTTGAACCCTTGTGCACTGTTGCTGTGAATGTAAAATGGTGTAGCCATCACGGAAAACAGTATGGAGGCTCATCAGAAAAATCAAAAACAGAATTATCATATGATGCAGTAATTTCACTTCTGGTTATATACCCAAAAGAACTGAAAGCAGAGCCTCGAAGACATATTTTTACAACCATGTCCATTGAAGCATCCTGGCATCCCTTGGAGTAATTGTGGGTTTGGTTCCAGACCACTATCATAAAACAAATATAGCAGTAAATTGAGTCACAAAAAATTTTTGGCTTTCTGGGGCATATAAAAGTTATGTTTACACTATACTGTAGTCTATTAAGTGCGAAGTAGAATTATGTCTTAAAAAACGATGTACATACCTTAATTAAAAAACATGTTATTGCTAAAAATGCTGACCATCACCTGAGCCTTCATCAAGTCATAACTTTTTTGCTGGTAGAAGGTGTCATAAAAAATACAATATCTGCGAGGCACAATAAAGCCAAGCACAGTAAAATGAGATACGCCTGTATTCACAATAGCCAAAAGGTGGAGGCAACGCAAGTGTCCATCAATGGATGAATGGATAAACAAATTGTGCTATATACAGTCATGTGTTGATTAACAATAATGGTACATTCCGAGAAATACACTGTTAGGTAATTCTGTCATTGTAAAACATCAGAGTGTGCTTATACAAACCTACATGGTATAACCTGCTATGTACCTAGGCTATATGGTAGTAATCTTATGGAACCACTATCATATGTGCAGTCTGTCATTGACTGAAATGTTATGCAGTGCATGACTGTACATACAATGGAATATTCAGCCTTAAAAAGGAAGAAAGTTCTGACAACTGCTACAGCAGAGATGAACCTTGAGGACATCATGTTAAGTGAAATAAGCCAGTTACAAAAAGACAAATACTGCATGATTCCACTTATATAAAGTATCTAAAATAGAAAAATTCTTAGAAATGAAAAGTAGAATGGTGGTTGCCAGGATTGGGAGAAAGGGGTAAAGGGAGTTATTCAATGGATATAGAGTTTCAGTTTTTCAAGATAAAAAACTTCTACAGCTCTATTGCACAATAATGTGTATCTAGTAACAGGACTGTATTGTATACCTAAAAGTCGGTAAGATGGTAAATTTTACATGTTTTTACAATAAATAAACAAATAAATATTTCCAGTGCACATGGCTTGGTGTGACAGGATGAGAAGGAGATAACATGTTTAAACTGAAAAAAATGATCAAGATGATAAATTTTATGTTACGGGCACTTAACCACAACCAAACATAAAAGATGATGCCCTGAAACCTTTAGCTTTCACACACCTATCCCCACATCCTCACTCCAAACCTTAGGCGATCATTAATGCACTGTCTTTCTCTATAGACTTTCCTATTCTGGACTTTCATATGAATGGAATCATACAGTATGTGGTCATTTGCGACTAACTTCTTTAACTTAGTGTATTGTTTTCCAGATTCATCCATGCCATAGCATGTATCAATACTTCATTCTTTTTATTGTTGAATAATATTTCATTTATGGATATAACACATTTTGCTTATTCATTCATCTGCTGATGGACATGGGTTATTACCTAATGGCTATTAAAAATAATGCTGCTATAAATATTCATGTATAAGCATGTGAGTGAACACGTTTTCATTTCTCTTGGGTATAAATGTATCAGTGGAATTGCAGAATTATGTGGTAATTCTATGTTTAATCACATAAGGAACTACCATACTGTCTTTCATAGTAGCTGCACTATTTAACATTTCTACTGGCAGTGTATGAGGGTTCTGATTCCTCCAAATCTTTGTCAACACTCGCTATCTGATTTTTCTTTAATTCTAGCCATCCTTGTGGGTGTAAAGTGGTATCTCATTGTGGTTTTGAGTCACATTTCCCTGATGAATAATGATGCCAAGCATCTTTTCATGTGTTTATTGGCTATTTGCATATTCTTCTTTTGAGAAATGTCTATTCAGATCCTTTATCCATTTTTAAATTTGGTTGTCTTTTTATTGTGGAGTTGTAAGAGTTCTTTATATATTTTAAATAAAAGTTCATTGAGAGATATGATTTTCAAATATTTTCTGCCATATAGAATTGGTTGTCTTTCTACTTTTTTGATGTATTCTTTGGATGTACAAAAGTTTTTAACTCTGATGAAGTCCAATTTATCTATTGTCATTTGTTCCTTGTGTTTTTTTGCCATATCTAAAAATCTTTTATCAAAAATCCCAGGTTGTGGGGGCTGGCCCCGTGGCTGAGTGGTTAAGTTTGCGCGCTCCGCTTCAGGCAGCCCAGTGGTTTGTTGGTTTGAATCCTGGGCGCGGACATGGCACTGCTCATCAAACCACACTGAGGCAGCATCCCACATGCTGCAACTAGAAGGACCCACAACGAAGAATATACAACTATGTACTAGGGGGCTTTGGGGTTAAAAGAAAAAAAATAAAATCTTAAAAAAAAATTCTTAATAAAAAAAATATCCCAGGTTGTGAATATTTACCCCTATGTTTTCCTCTAAGGGTTTTTAAAAACGTTTTTCCTCTTACATTTATGTTTTTAATCCATTTTGAGTTAATTTATGTATATGATGTGAGTCAAGGCTCCAACTTCATTCTCTTATTCATGATTATCCAGTTGTGCCAGTACTATTTTTTGAAAAGACTATTATTTCCTCCATTGAATGATCTTAGCATCCTTATCACAAGTCAGTTGGCCATAAGTGTATGGGCTTATTTCTGGATGTTCAATTCTATTATATTTATCTATATGTCTATCCTTTTGCCAGTAACACACTGTCTTGATTATTGTTGCTACTTGATTATTGTAAGCTCTGAAATCACAGAGTGTGAAGTCTTCTAAATTTACTCTTTTTCAGGATTGTTTTGGCTATTCTGTGTCTCTTGCTGTTCCATATGAATTAAGAATCAGCTATTCCATTTCTATAAAAAAGTTAGTTGGAAGACTATTAGGGATTGCATTGAATCTGTGGATCAGTTTGGGGAATGTTTCTATCTTAACAATGTTAAGCCTTTTGATTCATGAACATGGGATGTTTTTCCATTTATTTAGATCTTCTTTAATTTCTTTCCACAATATATTGTATTTTTAAGATTATAGGTTTGTACTTCTTTTGTCAAATTTATTCCTATGTATTTTATTCTTTTTGATGTTATTGTGAATGAAATTGTTTTATTAATTTACTTTCTAATTGAAATTGTGTTGGAACACAATTGATTTTTCCATGTTGAATTTGTATTCTGGAACCTTACTGAACCTGTTAATTAATTCTAAGATTTTTTAGCGGACTCTTTAGAATTTTTTATGTATGAAATCCTTTCAGCTACCATAGAGATTTTACTTCTTTCTTTCCAATATAAATGCATTTTATTTCTTTTTCTTGCCTAATCATCTGACTAGAACCTCAAGCACTACGTTGAATGGAAGTGGCAAGAGCAAACATCCTTGTCTTGTTCCAGATTTTAGGAGGAAAGCATCCAGTCTTTTACCATTAAGTATGATGTTAGCTGGATTTTTTTGATGCCCTTTATCAGATTGAGGAGTTTCCCTTTTATTTAAAGTTTGTTCAGTGTTTCTTTTATCAAGAAAGGTGTTGGACTTTGTCAAATGCTTTTCCTTTGTCTATTAAGATGGTCATGTGATTTTCGCTTTTTATTTTGTTGATATGATGTATAACATTAATTGACATTGAATGTTAAGCCAACCTTGCACCCCTGGGATAAATCTCAATGAATCATGGTGTATAATTCTTTTTAAATGTTTCTGGACTTGGCTAGTATTGCGTTGAGAACTTTTGTACCCATGTTCATAAGAGATATTGGTCTGCAGTTTCCTTGTGATGTCTTCATTTGGTTTTGGCATCAGGGTAATACGGCTTTATAAAATGGGCTATAAAGTATTCCCTCCTTTTCCGTTTTTTGGAGAGAGCTTGTGAAGAATGGGTGTTAATTCTTTTTTGAGTGTTTGATAAAATCTAGCCATGAAGCCATCTGGATCTGGGCTTTGCTTCATGGGTAGTTATTATTACTATTGGTATTGTTATTACTATTGCTGAGTAATTCTCTTCATTTGGTATGCCTATTTAGATGGTCTATTTCTTCCTGAGCCAGTTTCAGTAGTTTACGTCTTTCTATGAATTTGTCCATTTTATCCGTTATCTAATTTCTTGGAGTATAACTGTCATAGTATTCCTTTATAAGCCATTTTATTTCTGTAAATTTGACAGTAACATCTCCTCTTTCATCTTTGATTCTAGTAATTTCAGTATTTCTAATGGGTTGTTGATGTTTTCAAAGAACCAGCTTTTGGTCTCATTGATTTTGGTTTCAAGAATACTATTGTTATCATATTCTTTATTTCATTAATTTCCACTCAAGTCTTAATTATTTTCTTTCTTCTGCTTGGTTTTGGTTTAGTTTGCTGTTTTTTTCTCCAGTGTCTTAGGTGGAAGGTTAGATTAATGATATGAGATTGTTTTTCTCTTTCTTACTATCGGCATTTACAGCTATAAATTTTTCTCTAAACACTGTTTTAGCTGCATCTCATAAGTTTTGGTATGTTGTGTTCTCATTTTCACTCATCTCAAAGTATTTTCCGATTTCCCTTTTGATTTGTTCTTTCATTCATTGGTTGTTTAAGAGCGTGTTGTTTAATTTCCACATATTTGCTGGTTTTCCAATTTTTCTTATTATTGGCTCCTAATTTCATTTCTTTGTGGTTAGAGAAAATACATTGTACTATTGATTTATGGCCTCACATATAATCTATTCTTAAGATTGTTGCACGTGCACTTGAGAAAAATGTGCATTATGTTGTTGTTGGGTGAGTATTCTATAAATGTTAGATATTGTTTGTTATTGTATTGTTCAAGTCTTCTATTTCCTTATTGATCTTATGTCTAGTTATTCTATCCTTACTGAGAGTAAGGATCTATTTCTACTTTCATGTCTATCTATTTCTGCTACATGTATATTTGTGCTCTGTTGTTAGACGCATATGTTTATAATTGTTATATATTCCTAATGGATTGACCCTTTTATCATTATAAAATGTCCCTCTTTGTCTCTATTAACTCTTTTTTAAACAGTCTATTTTTCTGAATATTATTATAGCCACTCTAGTTTTCCAGTGGTGCTGTTTACATGAGATATCTTTTTACATCCTTTTACTTCCAAACTATTTGTGTCTTTGAATTTAAAGTGTATTTCCTGTTGTCAACAATAGTTGGATCATGCTTTTTTATCTGATCACCTCTGCTTTTCTATGGAATTGCTTAATACATATAAATTTAATGCTGTTAATGGTATAGTTTTGTTTACATCTGCCATTTTACTTTTTATTTTCTATATGTCTCATGTCTTTTTGCTTCCTCTATTCCTCCTTTACTGCTTTCTTTTGCATTTATTGACTATTTTAAAATATCATTAATGATTTGCCAGTATTTTTTGATTTATATTTTTAGTGGTTGTTCTAGGACTTAAGATATACATCTTAACTTATCAGAATAACCTTTGTATTTAAGTTAGCTTAATTCTAGTGATATATAGAAATTTTACTCCTATATAGCTCTATTCCCTTTTTCTCCTTTTTTTAGTATCCTTGTCATATGTATTATATCTATAAATGTTACAAACTCTAGAATATACTGCTACAATTATTACTTTACTATCTGTATTAATTTCCTTTTTTCCCACTCATTTCCTTTGTACTATTATTGGCAAATATTTTACATATATATTATATTTTTATTTGTTATAGGCCCAATAATACATTCTATACATATTATTTATACTTTTAAATTTAAATTTAACTTTTTTTAATGCTTTTACAATTTAAATCAGCTGTGAGAACAAAGAAAAATTTATAGGGTCTTTTATAACTACATAATTGATGCTCTTTGTTCCAATTTACCTTCTGGAATCATTTGCTTTCAGCCTGAAGAACTTCCTTTGTATTTCTTGTAAGGTTAGTCTGCTAGCAAACTCTCTCAGTTTTTGTTTATCTGATAAAGTTTTTATTTTGCCTTCATTTTTGAGTGACAGCTTTGCAGGATATAAGATTCTTGATAGTTTTTTCTTTGACCAATTTAAATATGTGATACCACTGCCTTCCAGCCACCACTGTTTCTGTTGAGAAATCAGTCGTAAATCTTATTTAAGTTCTTTTATTCATAATATGTCACTTTTGTTCTTTTCAACATTTTCTCTTTGTCTTTGACATTCAACAATTTTAGTGCGATGTATTAGTTTGTGGGTCTCTTTGTGTTTCTCATTCTTGGAGCTTATTGAGCTTCTTGGATTTGTAGATTATTTCAACAAATCTGGACCGTTTGCAGCCATCATTTGTTTAAATATTTTATCTTCTCCTTTCTGTCTCCTCTCTTTCTGTTACTCCCATTATATTTTTATTGGTGTGCTTAATGGTGTCCCACAACTCTTTGAGAGTCTGTTCATTTTTCTTCATTCTTATTGCTCTTTAAGCTTACATAATCTATATTGATCTATTATCAAGTTTGCTAATTCTTTCTTCTGCTAATTCAAATCTACTGCTGTGCCCTCTTAGTACATTTATTTGAATTATTGTACTTATTAACTCCATGCTTTCTATTTGATTCTTTTTTATATTTTCTATGTCATTGATATTCTCTATTTGATGTAATATTTTCACTATATTTTCCTTCTTTAATCATGCTCTACTTCTGTAAACACATTTATATTGATGTATTATTTTCCTAGGGCTGTTGAAACAAATTAGCATAAACTGAGTCACTTAAACAATAGAAGTTTATAGTTTATGGTTCTGGAGGTTAGAAGTCTTAGATTAAGGTGTCAGCAGGGCCATGCTTCTTCTGAAGGTGTTATTGATGGATCTTCTCCAGGCCCTTCTCCTAGCTTCTGGTAGATCCTTGGTTTGTGACAGCATAACTCCAATCTTCACATGGCATTCTTCTTGTGTACCTGTCTCTGTTCAAATTTGCCCTTTTAACAAGGACATGAGTCATATTAGATTTGGGGCCTACCCTATTCCAGCATGATCTCATCTTAAGTAATTTAATCATCAATGACCTTTTTCCCAAATAAAGTGACATTATGAGGTCTGAGAATTAAGACTTCAGCATACGAATTTTGGGGGGAACTTATTCAACTCATAACAAATGGTTACTTTGAAATCTTTTTCTGTTAAATCCAATATCTGATTGCTCTCACTGTCAGTTTCTGTTTCTTGATTTTTTTTTCTTTTTGGTGTTTGGGTCATACTTTTCTTTTTTTTTTTTTT